>NW_010100362.1:0-109793 GCF_000699245.1 Pterocles gutturalis
TAAATTTTAGTCCTCTGAAACCAGCTCCTCCACAGATCCGTTTTCTTTAAACCCTGACATCTGCCCTCTCCCTCACTGCTGGCATGCCCAGGCGGCAGTAAAATACACGGGGCCATTTTCACAAGTGTTGGGTGACTTTTGCTCTCCCTTGGATTCAGAAAGAGCTGCAAACACTCCGGACTTCTGCTAATGCGAACCCGGGCACGGCTTTTACAGCAGCAACACAGGGCTGCTCAGAAATCCTCAGATTAAGAGCCTAAATGCTGTTTTGCATTTACCACGGCCCTTCTATGCTTCATGAAAACAAGTTAAAGCACGCTGGGCAGTAAGGAGTAGTGGACTTCGCGACTGCTGAGCATCACTGGCTGGGAATGCAGCTGTTAACTGTTGCACTGGTTTCTGGTTCTAACCAATTTTGTGATGCCCTGTGAGTGCCTCATAATTGCGCTTGTAGCAGTTCGTCCTACTTTTGAGGTTAACGACCAGTGAGATGATAGGAAGTGATAAAAGTACAAGTATGTAAGAACAGCAGCGCTGAATATCCTTCCTTTACCAGACTGTGTGCAACCCTCCTCATACCTTTCCCACGAACCTCTTGAGAAGAATTTGTTATACAAACCTGCAAGATGTGGTTCACACGGTAATGGATGAAGTCAGTTAAACTGCAGGGTGTCTCTTATTCTTACAGTTAGTTACAAAGCAAACTGCCTCTTTTTTTTTTTTTTTTTTTAATAGCAGACCATATGTAAGAATTGCAGATTAAAGTACAGCAGAAAAGAAATGATAAATTGCAGAAAAAGTTGTTATTCACAGAAGAGCTGCTTTCAGGTATCACTGTCCAAATTTTTCATCATGGACCAAAAAAAAAGAAAAAAAAATTATCTTCAGAGCTTGAACTCTGAAATATACTGGTGACATTCACCTAAAGCAAGCAGAAAAGACCATTCAAGTACCTTTTCTTAGGACAACATAGTTAACAGTGCATGAATACTTGATTAACATGTTTGGTTTAGAGCTTTGTTGAAAGGTCTAAGAAAGAGAGGAAACAAAGAGAAAAAGAAAGGAGAAGAAAAGTAAAGAAAGATAAAAAAAGATAGAAAGGAAGTTGAATTAGATTTGTTATATTTAAAGCCTCATCAAGAAAAATCTGTAACATATATATTTATATAGCCAGTGTACTTCTTGAAATTTAGGGGCCAAGTTCCAAAAGTAAGGAAGCAAAAATATCCAGGCATAAGGATAGACACATATAAAGTATGCAAAATTTGCAGTGACTTTACTAACAACTTTATCAGGCACTCATCGTGAACGTTACGCACGCATTGCATTTGTTTTGTCCTTATTTATGCTTACTGTAGGGTACAGGATAGTACCTTCCATTAGTGGAGAATTTGTAATGAGCTCCAAAGAGCAGAGGCATATAAAGGAATGCAATGAACAGCCCTGCATTGCAGCCAAGATCTGAGCTCAAAACTAGCCAGTAATGGGCCAGGAGGGATTATTTGGATAACGCTGAGACGCTACTATCATTCAAGCACAATACAACCAGTATTGCAAGGCATTCAAGAAGGAAGCTTATTAACTTCTCCAACTTAATTATGCAGGCCTGCCTCCCTGCTATCTTTTGAGGTATTTATACATTTGTTATTACAAATGTACTTTGCTGTGTGTTACACCAACTCACATTCCAGAGAATGAAAAATGGAATCCTCCTGGTAAGCCTCCACCAGCTCCTGCAACCAGGGCATTTCCAGGATTGTCAAAGAAACAAGTGAAAACTGCCCTGATTTTTGTCAGCCTAAAGAAGTGGATGTCGGTCTCACACTTGGGTGCTACTCTGGCTATTACACTTCCACCCTGCCATCAGGATGAGGTTGTTAAACTCTCTCTATGTCTGTATTAGCAGTTTCACTAGGGTTCAAATTTGCATTTATAGAAGCTTCACTACCTATTTTGACAACTAAAAATATTATATTCAAAACTCTTAATGACAGATTAAAAAGCATAGGCTTTTCAGGTCAGTGGTGGAAACTTAACTTCTTAGCCTGGTGATTTTCTGGATCTGTTTAGCAAGTCACAGTTTGTCCCATGGTTAATAAAGGGCTAGCAAGTCCTTTCACTCAGAAAATAATTCTATGTGCTATTGCTAGTTATGCCGTTATCTTTGAAATAAATGTTTCCACTTATTGGGAAAAAGAGAGAGGAAGCGAAGTGTGTGTGAGAGAGATAATTAAAGAAGAAAAAAGAGAGAAAGGAAGAAAGGAAGAACGGAAGAAGAAAGGAAGAAAGGAAGAAAGAAAGGAAGAAAGGAAGAAAGAAAGAAAAAGAAAGAAGAAAGGAAGGAAGGAAAGAGAAAGAAAGAAAGAAGGAAATAAATAAATAAAGAGAGGAGAGAAAGAGAGGAAGAAATTAAGAAAAATAGAAAATAAACAAAATGAAGAAAAATAAAAAATAAACAATATCAGCCTTTTTTTGCTGCAATCCCTTCTCTTCAATGTGTTTGCCAAAGTTTCCAAGTGATATATTTCATGGTGACATGTCACATGTTGTGTCAATCATACTGCATTACATTAGCAGACGTGACTGACAAACCCCAAAGTGACAGCACAATGCAACACGTCATCAAGGAAATTAGAAAAAAAAAGTTTCCCCTAAGTATAACGAAAAGGATGGTTTTAAAGTTTCCTCCTAATTGTTCTCTCTTTGCCTGCTAAATTCTGTACTACTGGTGAGCCTTTTGTGAATCATGTGCAGGAAACACTATAGTTTTATTTAAATCTGAGTGCCTGGGAAGTGGGTAAAGGTATGACTATGTATGTTGGGGGGGTAGATTAGATCTACAGAGCTTTACAAAACAGTGTGTTTTCACATAGTATGTTATGTTTGTGGCTGGCCTGCCATGCACAGGTGAGTTGTATATTCTTCTGCAAATTTGTTGTACTTCATCTTTTTCCTCTTACTATTTCATTCAAGATAGGCTGCCTTACTCTATTGTAGGCAGACGTGAACTTGCACTGTCTTAGCTTTAAGCTACCCAAAAGCTGGCTAGCACGGGAAACTGTGGGGAAGCAGAGTATTGTAGCCTGGCCTCCATTTTCTTCAACACATCTAAATCACTGCACAACTTTCACACAGCTTTGAGCACAGGAACACTGAGACTGTACTTTTATTCTTTTATCACTTAAATTTATCTCTGTGACCAAAACTTTGTTCATTTTGTCTCATTTGAAAGAATGCCTAGTTGCAACCTCGAGCAGGCCTGTCAAAAAGACCTGAGATAGCTTAAGCATTTCTGGTAGAAGAGTGTTGATTTTTTTCTAGGCCGGATCATTCTGCCAAAGCTGTATTTGTGGTCAACAAAACATGCTGTTATTCTGCAACCTTTGAGGCATGGCGTGGTAACATCCCCAGTCCCTGTACTATTCTGGCAGTGCTCTGGACACATGTGCTTCCACAGGACTCTGCCTGACTGCTGTAGCACGGGTGGTCAAGGAGGAAATCATGTCAGTGCAACATTAATCAAAAGATGACATCTCTTTCAAGAAAAGTCCAAGTTGGAAATGATGTAGCTAAGCGGTAACAAAAGCAGGACGGACACTTTTCCCCTTGACTGAAGTCTGATTAGTGTTGACAGAGCTTAAATCTTTAAATTAACAGGGTTAATTTAAATTGACAAATGTGACCTTTAAACTGAAATAACAGGGGTCTTTCACTGGCTGAATGCAGTCAGTTAAAGTAACACCATTTAAGTTGGGACTTAAGAGTCACTAACATATTTCTGTTATGTAACAAATTACTCCTTAAACTGAGTTGTCATAACTACCCTTGGACAGAGCTGGACCACACTAGATGCAAGCGAATGAGATATTCACTCAGGATTTAATAGTGTCTAAGCCCATATCCATTCCCAAAAGCTAGCGTCATGTACATGGCTCTGCTGAGCTGACACATGTTAACATGCTAAGCTATGACTACTTAACCATATGTCTGAGGTTTCAAAAGAGTGGAGGCATGACTTATATCATATTTAAGCCAGGTAAACTGCACCAGTTGGGTTTTATAGAGAGCAATGGTAGTAGGTCATATCAATGAGAATTTCAGATCGTTGCTTTTGAACAAGTTTGATGGTCTGTCAGCCAGCTCTTCAACATTTACAGAAGATCATAAGGTCTGGACGAAGCATAACCTGCAGTCAAACTTGGTACATAATGTTTATACAAAGATGACTTTGCCCTATTTTTATGCTTATTTGAACTTTTTACTGCTTTGTGTTTGGCTAGGCTCTTAGAATGTAATTTATTTTAGCTACTGGGGTGTTATGGGGCAGGCAAAACACAGAGGATTTAGGAGGCTGTAGAAAAGATTCAGACATGGTCCAAGCCAGCCAGGAATGAAACATAATGCATGGAAGTTCCTTCTGTTTTGGCATCATCATCTGCTGATTTACTGAGCTGGCGCAATGGACATACATAGGTATGTAGTCTGATCCTTTTAGACACATCTACTAACCTTTTTGATGCAATTTGTAACTAATGGGTGAGATATTGAAGGATTAAGCCTTAGATGCAAAATTCAGTTGCCTGAAACTGATGTGAGCAGATGCCCCATCTTAATACTCCGTGCCCTACTTAATCTGTGTGGCTATGTGAATAGTTAATCTTTCACGTCTTGCTCAAAAGTCATTCTTACTTAGGTTTCAGTAGGAGAAATTATTATTGATGACTTTGGTTGCAAACATGTAGCCAAAAATGTTATGTAAGAGGTGTGGTTTATTATGAAAATATGTTGTCCTCTGGTTTATAACAGGAACTAATAACCACTGAACATAACACATGCCTCCTATCAAGCCAGGTTCGTTATTGGCAAGCACAGCCCCTCCCTTGCACCAGTATGTTAAATACAGAGTTTGCACACTTTCATTTATTGTGCTGGAGGAAGCCCACACAGGCTAAAGTATCAGTGAAGTCGTTAAGGGGAGCATGAATTCAGGGGGAAAAAAAGGACAGAAGAAAAGAAAAGCTGCTTCAGAAGACCTTTTCTTTTAAGTAGTCCCTGTTCCTTGTCAAAAGCTTTTGGATGTACGGCCTGTTCCAAAATCTTTTCGTGGGTTTTGCATACAAATTCTGAAGAGAGCAGAGGGAGAAGGGAGGGTCAACACAGCAGGGCCTAAGATGTTAGGATGAATCTAAAGTCCATTGAAACCTTCTGCTTGTCTAAAATAGGATTATTATTTTTTCAAACTACAGAGGAATAGAGAGGTATTAAAAAAATACCTACTGCTTCCCTTTTCTTGCGGCTGGCTGCAAAGGACCTGCATGGCCTCAGGTTGAGATGTGACAGATAATTAACTCTGGGCAGACTTGAAAATGTTTGCAATATAAGTCTAAAAAGTTTGTGTGTTTATCCAAACTTCTTTGGTCTAGATACAGGGCTGACAGACAAGCTTTCCTCTTAGGACATCCTTGCCACCACCTGATTGTCAAAGAGTCTGAAATGTTGCAAGAATAAACTCTTGTGTGATGTTTCATTAATTAGACTTTTGAGTCTTGTTTGGATTGGGGTTGTGCACATCAGCATAGCTCTAATGACGTCAGCTCAGGATCTGCCTCATAAAATTCAAAGGGAAGTTAAAATAAATCGTCCTCAATGTAGTTCATTCCTTTTTTATCTTCAAGGAGTGATCGGTCTAATTTGGGTGTAGTTTGAGGTTTCAGCTGCTTGGACCAGTCACAGAACAAGAGGGAAATGAAACCCCTTGATCCAGGTACCTCACAACTTCAGGAAAATTCTAATCTATATCAGTAAGTATGACCTGAGCCACACATGGACTTAACCATACAATTGGGACTGTGCAAAAGTGCATTGTGACTGTTTTAGCAGAAGTTTGAGTTCTGTCCATTTTACCTCTATTTTTTTTTTTTTAGTTGCTTTTTTAGGTAAACCATTCCAGGTTTTGCTTTACACAATTTCTGCAGGTCATACAACAATTAATTTAAAAGGAATACCCTTCCTCCATCTAAAACTATACTCTGAATGCCATGGTTATGACTTCATACTGACTCTGAGATCCTAGGTTATTCTCCAGGCTGCTGGACTGTTTGGGAACATCACTGAGGACATGTGTTGGGGCTCCTCTGGAAGAAGCTGGTACACACACCATTAGCCAGATGAAGAGAAGATAAACCCTAGATCACTAGTATCTTAGTTGAAGGTGGTGGATGTGCATTGCAGACACATGGGAACACCATGAAAACAGGAAGATATGAGAGTAATGGAGGTCTGATGAAGAGTAAGAGTTTCAAATTTGAAATGAAAGCCTCTGCAACTCTTAACGACAGCTAAGGACACCTTTCTCCCTTGTCATGTCAACAATGCTGCTGCAAACATGTCTAATGCCCCAAAGCCTAACTTTACTGGAAGATGAGGAAGAGAGGAAAATGTACCTCTCTATGCCCAAAGAATGCTGACATGCTGCAGAACTGGCAGGGAATGCCACCTTAGTTTTTCTGCTGGCTGTCCTCCTACTTGAGGATGTGAGTGCAGAACTGAAAGCATCAAAATGGCCACAGTGTGACTAAATCTGGCTGGAAATAAAGAATATACAAGTTTATCTTGCTTCTGCGTTGCTCCCTGGGAATTTGGCTCAGCTGTGTGCACCTAAGTGACCCTGGGACTAATTTCAAATTTGCAGCTGTCTTATTATCTGATTTTGCTTTCCTTTCTAAAAGCTGTCCATGCTTCAGCTGCTAATTTTCTTACGTGATGACAACATAGCCACAAAGGAAAGCTACATGGTTTGCTAGCAAAACGTGACACAAAAACTACTACCTTCATCATATGTGTTACATAATGGGGTAGAGGTATTAGCTGGTTAGGGTTCAGTTTAAATATGCTTTCAAGTGGTCTTTAAAAGGAACTAACTCCTCTATGCAACACTTCTGTAACAACAGGGAATCCTCATTTTATGACCACTCTGTTTGATGGATGTAAATGCTCAGGTCAGTATTCACAGAAAGCCAAATTCAGGGATTTGAAAAGAAGCTATGATATCTTTAGTTTATTATTTAATCAATGGGAAAGTCTCAGGCTTGGTTTTATACTCACGGCTGACTGTTGAAAGCCTGAAAGACAATGTTCGGGGATCGTAGAAAGGAAAACAGGATGTAATTTGTCCTATGCATTACCCTGACCCACCACACTCTCAGACAAGGATGTGATAGGCTTATCTGCATTTTAATTCTATTCAGTAGTCATTGTCTCTGAAAATGTGCAAATAAAATAATGAAGACCATGATAAAACAGAGCAGGAAAAATATCTCTCTCTTTAAAGCAGCTGTTTGGGTGCCAGCTGCTTAGTAACAAATACATCTTTAATGAAATCAAACAATCCAGCAGGATTTATTGATTGCTAACAATTGGTTTAAATACAGTCTGGTAGGCTGGGCTGTTTGCATCTTTTTTTGTCCAATTAGTTCAGTTGGTTTGAATTAGAGATAGTTTGCTATTATCTTAAAAAAAATGCAGCTCACTAGACATCGTATTGTTTTCCTCCAGAATAAAGTGTGGGAGAGATGCATAGAATAAAAGATTTTGATGTTATTCCAGCTGTTTAGGGGAAAGCAGCAGTGTGCCTTGTCGAGCCCTTTCACCTCAGCAACTGCAGTTCAAATCCATCCTGAGATCTTGAGTGAAGAGGATGTGGTGTTCTCTCCTTGGAGCCTGTTGAACAGTGGAAAGGACAAGGACCCCTGTGTTTTTGCAGCACTTCAGAGCCAATTTCTGCAAGAGGGATAAGAGAGTCCTGTGGAAACTTAAATCTTAGGGCTGACCTCTATCTGCCTGTAGTTCTACTCTTGCTAACATCGAGGGGAAATAAATCAGCACTATTGCAAGCTGATGGATTAGATAGCACAAGAATTCCTTTCAGACCTGTTTTCTATGAACTTAGGAAAATCTGCCATTGACTTCAAGATTGGAGAAGTTCTATTCCCAAACAAAGCTCTGGCTTTTCACAGAATTACATATCAGTCACATCAGTACTAGTCAGAAATCCCTAAGCTATCTTCAGTACACCTGCACAGACATTAAAGTATTCATTAAGGGACTGATCCTACAGGGCTTTTAGATTCAGCAAAGACTGGCTCTGATTTCTTGGGAATTTTTAATATGAAAGGATTGAAGGCTCAAACCCAAACATGCATGCTGCATGCAGCAGAACTATGTGAAGTTCATTGCTGCTGATTTCAACTATTTGTTCTCTGCTTCAGTGAGCATGAGAAATACTGTATTCTAAGTGTTGGACACACCTCACAGAACCACAGTACCAAGCTGAGATAACCATTCAAAAGCACATGCAGCTAAGAAAACAAATGGAGTAGATAATTGACTAAAAACACTAATGTGTTTTCTTGAATGATGTATTTAGACAAACAAGTGCTGGCATATGATATATTGAAACTAAATGGCAGTTTGAAACTGTAGATGCTCGGGCCCCACACTGTGGGGTAACACTATCAAAATGTTCACAGATAAATGGCTTTGTTAAGCCTTTGCTCATATAACAGCTATCCACAGAAGTGGACCTGTTGTCATTATGGTTATTCAAGTGTGTAAGAACTGCTGACACCAAGTGTGCAGAATGGGACTCATATATATTTTCGAACTAAATGGTTCACATGAAACATACTAGTTTATCTGAGACTTGATGCACCCTTTCTGAGTGCATTGTGCTTCATTCTGCACCCCTGTATTATGCATTTTGATCAGCAGCACATACTGTACACCAGAGAGCACCCTGACCCGCTGCATCACCTGAAAAACTCATATCTTTATATCCAGCTCCAGATCTGAACTCTCCACTGTAGTAGACCCATGTCTTAAACTGCCTGTGCAGTTGAATCTAGAACGTATTCTCTTCATGTGACACACAAATCCCTGCACTTTCCAAGCATTTTATCCCAACAAATAACACAGTTCAGGTTTTTGTGTCTGTTCTAAATGAGTCGTAATGTCTTGTTGACTGCTGCACTACTGGCCAGGTGTTGTGGTGGTAGGGTGTGATCGTTACATGGACAAATGGGGTACACTTCCTGTTGTACAACACCTTAAACCCAAACCTGTCACCACCATAACAAGGCTGGAAGACTGGGGCACCCTGATATTCCTCAGCGTATTGACTCTTAAATAAGTTTCAGCATGTCTTCCAGCAAATTAGCTGTGGTGTGAAAACAACCCTCTTATCATGTATGGCTTTTCCTTAACAGTTAGCTGAAACTGCAAATCAGTAAGACCACTAAAACCACTAGCCTAGATCAGCACCTGATAAAAAGTCATTTGCTATTGGTTTTGATATACTTTTTAAAGGCTATGCAGAGCAGAAAATCATCTATTAAAATATGTGCTACCAGTGAGGAAAGTATTTTTTGACACTGTGCTCATATTCACAAGGAGGAATAACTTTCCCTGGTATGGCTGCAGAGGTTCCCACATTTGGCTGTGCCTCCTCTTTCTTTCAGAGGTAGTCACCTCTGAAAGAGGTCTCATATATGTGTTTTTTTTAAGATGTATCATTGTCTTTGGCCCCATTGTATGGGGATGGCATCAGCTATGAGAACAGCTGGCACATCACTGCAGTGGCAGCAGGATCTCTGAGAAAGCTGCGGTCACTAGGTATAGATGAAAACCACTTTGACCATCTCCCATTATTGCCCAAATATCATAAAAGAAAGAGGAACCCTTTGCAGTTAAGTGCTTGGTAAAACTGCATTTTATATTTGAACAATTTAATACCAGTTGTTGCAAGACTTATAGTATATACTACGTCATGGTTTAACATTCACTGATACTTCATCTCCATTCAGTGGCAGGTACTTTGATAGATCTTCAGAAACACTGTTAACGACTACAGCAGAGGCCACAAGTGAGGGTTCACGCCTTCTTGTGCCAGGCATTATATAAACACTTAGTTGCAGACAATTTTTGAGTTCTAGTTTTTACACCTTAGCCAGATGAAAGTTGGGAAGGGAAACAGAAGCAAAAGGAGACTAAATTTCTTTTCAGATGCATGCATAGAAGGGACATGAACTCTTCTGAGCCTCAGAACTAGTAGCTCAAAGGCATCTCTGAGGAACAGCTATAAACTTTATACACCATCTTATATTCAGTTGTTGCCTTGTCACTAACCCCTGGATATAACTGTAGATTGCAAGAGCCTTTTCTAAATTTTTTAGAAGAGTAGGAATAGTATTATTATGAAGACACACCAGAACAGAAGTGTATAGTAAAAGTAAGGTTTTTACTATTTTAAAGACTGAATGGAATGCCCAATTTACTATTTCAAATTCCATTGATACAGAAATATATAGTAATAGCAACAGACCTACATGTCTTACAATAATAATATTTATATTCCGTGACCTAAAGAACAGAACTACAGTTGGGTCCCTGTGGTGCTATATATTGGACATAAACTTACTCTTACTCCTACACAAGCCAAAATCATAAAATATTTCTTTTCCAGTCTTCCAATATATTGAAGTTGAACACAAACTAAAATCTTTGTTGAGCTGCAGATAGTACATTTGTTACCTCCTCTCCAGTTGAATATAGAAACAACTAACTTGACCTTGTGCAAACCAGCTGCATCATGGTAGCATGCAAAAACACACACTTGTTTTGTCTGTTGTGCAGAGAATCTAAATAGCAAAGTCCAGTAACGCGTGGAAAAAGATCCAGAAGCAAAGAAAATCAAGGGGTGGAAGCAGTCTGATCAAGTGCAGACATCTGTAACATGTACAACATATGTCCTCCTGAAGCAGAAACTCAGCTAGATCAGACAAATTGTTCCCTAAAGATGCCTGTTTCTCTCAATTGACACTAAAAAGTGCAGGGGTAACTGGTTCAGGTGCCAACACTGCAGATCTTTAAAGTTAGATGAGATCAATCCCATGCGACATGACCTGTCTCAGGTCACAGCAGAGCTGTGTGGTGGGTTTAAGAACAGAGATAAATCTGTAGTTCAGATGCTTCCCAGAAAGCATGAGATTGTCCATCCTGGTTTTTAGGAATATAATTTTATATTATCTGTATCACTTGGAGAAAAGGCTAAACTGAGCTCAGAGTTGCTTGACTTTAAACATGGAGATCCTGCCTCGTTCCTTTCATGAGAGAAAGTCCAGAAGCGACTCCAACCTTTCCCTTTCCTGGATGCTGCCTTCAGCGCTAATTTGAAAAATAGTGATGAAAAGGGAGGATTGACCCAGAGAAAGGTAAATGCTTTAAAAAGTGCCTTTGACACCACAATCACAATGTGATTTTCTAGATCAAGAGTGGGTCTAAGCAGAGAGTTTTCACATTCCTTAAGCTTATGACTCCAAGTGAAGCCATCTTATATCAGAAGTGTTTTTGCTGCTTTCATAATAGAGTAGTGGGAAACCCCCTACTCCAAATTTCCTACACTGTTTTTTTTTTTTTCTTAATTCTCAGCATAGGTCTTTTTCCCCAAGCACTTTTGTTTCATAGTCACAGAATGGTTTGGGTTGGAAGGGACCTTTAAAGGTCATCTAGTTCCAACCCTCCTGCTGTGGACAGGAACATCTTGCACTAGATCAAGTTGCTCAAAATCCTGTCCAGCCTGACTTGGACCCTTATCTTCCACTGAGATACCCTATTAATTTCCATGGCACAAAATACTGCCCAAAGCTGGATGACATGGTGATAGGGGTTCTCCAGATAAATGGGGATTAAGCACATGCAACTTCAACATTTATTTCAACTCAGAACCCTCAATTGCCTGTGGGACATTATCAGATTAGGAGTTTGAATAACATCTTTTTTTTTTTTTTTCCAGTTTTAATGAGATATCTAGAAACTGCTGTAGCAACTTTTAGCCATATCCCACCAGTGCAGTGAACGTACAACAGAGTATTTGTTCCTATTTTTTACCACTCATTAAAGTGACTTAGAAGTACTGCTGCATCGTTTCAGGTGGATTGGCTTATAGCACACTGACCCAGGCTGGAAAGTGACAGTTTAAGTCCTTCCTATCTTCACTCTTTTTGATTGTTCTTTTCAACATAGGATATGGCCTAGAAGCAAGCATGTTTCATTTTTCATGTTCAGGCATGTCACAGCTAGTTATGCACATGCAATTTGGCATCTATACAATCAGATGTAGTTTATAAAAATTGTGTTCAAATATTTCAACCAATCTCCTATGGAATTCTCTAATTTTGTCTACTTAAGAACACTTAGCATTGCAAATTTAGAGGAGTGAAATTTAGCCTGGCTTCAAAACCTTGCAATGTAATTAACTGAGACTTTATAAAAAAAACATAATTTGCAAGCCAGCACACTATTAACATATTAATACTCTGACCCTTTCTGTATGAGGCTCATGAATTCAGTTATGCTACATCTGTAGGATGCTGTGACAGAAGTAGAAAAGTGAGGTAATGTAGCTCAATTACACCAATCAAAAGGTTACTGTGTTCAAAGACAAGGATTAGTGTTAATAATTTTTCTCCAGGGAAGAAAATGCTCAATCCAGGTTCCTTTAGGGCCTGTAGATCCTTGTCAGGATGCAGAAAGGAAAGGATTCATGTAACTAGGTCATTTCAGTTTCTTTTGTTTGGCAAGAATGGTCTATGAGATAAAACATTAGGAGATGCTTTCCCACATAATTTTTATTTTGCTATCGTTGACTACATTTAATAAGGTTAAATAAATACATTTGTAGATAGAAATTGCTTAAACCTTTAAAAACTCTCATAAAAACACAAAAACATCCTTCAGTATTGGTTCAAGGCACTAACACTAAAATTACAGTTATTGTACAATTGAATAATAATTAAGGACAGTGCATATAATGCACAGGTGGTATTACATTTCTCTTTGTATACGTACATACTGTTTTTAATTTTTTTGCTACGTTGCAGTAACACTAAGTAGCCCAAGCTGGGACGATTCATCTTAGATATACTGTTCACATTCGAAATAGGAAATAAATCTGCCTGCAGTCAGTTTATAACAAGAGTTTACCTCCGTTCTTCATCATTATAATAATATTCTTACAGTAGAGAGAAGTGCAAGCAGAATATGAGATATGTGTGCAGCACTTGCAGCTCCAGCAGATGAACAGCTTCTGTAAGTTTGATGTCACTGATGAGTTTTAAGGAGGCTAGTAAAGGGCACAATCAGAGGGGAATGCATACAAGGCTGATTAAGCTTAATTGGGCTGCTGTCAAAGATTGCAAAGACTCTTGTCAGTGCCCCTCTAGCTCCTGCCACAAGCCCAGGAGAGTGGTACCCCAATTTGTCCACCTCCAAATATTTTTTTCCCATCTGGTCTCATTAAAAAATGTACTGATACTATTGTCATGGCTTTGCTGTTTTTCACTCTTTACACAATGCAAATATTTGAATTAGGGCAAAATATGGTGGTACATAATGGAAAGCAGGAAGGTGGAGGTAACGGCTGTTTAGCCTATTTATATTCTCACATATTATTAACACTTGCCTTGGATTTCTTTGAAATTTCAGGACTGAAATTCAGTCCCTGATAAGTCAATGATGAAACTGTTTCCATGTTGCTAAGATCTTCTTCTGATAACAAGCTACAGGACGGGGAACGCGAGGCAGATTCCTGTGTTTTTATATTTACTGTGTGCCTGGAAATATCTTAACTTCATTTAGATAGGGCTGGGTCAGATTCAAAGCTTGCCACGTAAATATTTCCATTCCTAAGTTTACTCCCATTTCAGTTATTTTGAATTCTTCAGGCAAATGAAGGTGCCTCTATGTCTTTGACGGTTTTTGACAAAATATGTGTTGTACTACTTCACCATTAACAACATGCAATTATTTGGGAATAAATTTTTGTGTACTAGGATACGTGTAAAGGTAAAATAAATAATTAATACAAAACATACTGTTCATATTGTGTGTTTCTTCAGTTATTACGTGAATATGTTATTCACATGCTTAGGCTTCTGTAGAGGTTTCATTTTTCATGTCTTTTCTACATAGCTCTTGTTTCCCTATACTTATGAAGTTTCTAGCATCTAAATAAACTATACCACATTGAAATGTTTTGTGGGAATTAGAGACATAAAAATTAGGTCTTTGAGGGGATGGGTTTAAATTACTTCCTGGCTTCCTAGGTGTGTGATTTTTGTCTCTTTTACTGTAGGTTTGTGTAGTTAACAAGGTAAAAAGGAAACTGGTTTTGTTTGTTTGTGTTTTTTTTTTTTTTTTTAGAGAGTAAGAACTGTGGTTCCTTCTCTTATATAAAACAAACAAAATCAATGCTTTACAATTTTATGCAATAAAAAGTTCACAAAATGTTCATGTCTAATTCTTCTGTTTTAATTAAATAAAATTGCTTTTTTCCTATTTTAACTTATTTTTAGTCACAAGACAACAGTAGTTCTAGATCATAAATAAAGGTTCTATTCTGAAGAGGTCAAAATTAAATTTTCCAACATTACTGTAATGTATCATTATGTTTTTTTAAGTGATACATCTTCACATTAGACATGTTTCCAATAATTTATTTCCTATGAATTCTCATTTTCTAGAAGAAATATGTAAAATCAAGTAATTTACAACAGTTTTAACAATGGTTTATCTTTCCTCAAACTATTGTGTTACTATTGATTTTCAAAAATGAAAAGGAGAGAAAGTTCAAGTAATATTAATTGTTCATATGAAGCAGAGTATGAAAATACTCAACAGTGGCCAGCATTGTGACAGTTATGCTTACAACATTTTTTTTCTTTCTTTGTGTTTTCAGTGGATTTTTTTCCATTTTAGAATTTTCTAGGTCAGTTTTCAGAAGGGCAGATTTAAATGTTAGCTAATATAAATTTTATGGTTTATGTATTTGTTACTATACCAAGTGTCTTAAATCTCTGTCTTAATATATTCCAGTTCCTCAGAATAAGAGGTTGCAGGTACGTAGAGTTGGATGGCTAGATTTAAATCTTATTTCAGTCTTGGGATTTACGCAACTATGGGCAGGGTATTGGATCTGGTTTGCCTCTTAAAAAGGAACTCCGTCACTAATTTCTGTGTAAAAGGAAGCCAGAAGGAGACTTGAAAAAATGACTACACTCCTATTCTTAAAAATGACATAAGGATCATCACTTTGACAATTTTAAATCTCTCAGGAAAGAAATGTAACTTCCAGATGGCTTTTAGACCTTACAACAGGATTCATTTGATTCTGTGCTACCTTTAAATAAGTGATTGTACTTATTTACATAAGTGATTGTACTTCATTTAGTAGGGTTTTTTTGGTCACTTGCAGAAGAGAGTTTTGTTTTCCAGCCTTTTCAAGTGACATTCTTTTAACCAAACATGGATGTCTAAAATGTATTTCTGAGTTAATCAATATAAGCTTCCTTTATAGTCAACAGAAGGAAACAAGTATTTTTCTGAGCAGTATATCTCATTAAAAAGTAGATGTCTGAAATAAGTCCAATGGCTTGTGCCTTAGAAGTTCTTATACCTCTCTGCTCACTGTAAAAGGACTCTAGACTGAGTAGTTCAGAGAAACATCTACTCTGTTCAAGCCTGAAGTTGGGTGAGACGAACCCTGCACTCTTCATCTACCCACAAGAATTCTGAAGTTTTTTGAGTTACAGAAGTGTGCTGACATATCCTGCCTTATTTTGAGCATATTTAAGAAACTGAGTGATGTTTCTGCAGGTCCGCCAAAAAGCTACTAATTGACATCAGCAAAGAGGGTTGGTTTATGTTTAGTTTCATCACTGCAGATTCGTTTTGTGCTTGCAGTAGTCAGTCACAAGTGTTTCTGTTCAGGGCTATACAATGAGGTCATGAGAAGGGGAGAAAGCAAACCTTGAATCCATTTCCCCTTGTGCGTCTTGAATAGGGTGTGAAATTGTGCTAATGTAATTCCAATAAAATCAATTATTTTTAGTATTCTCAACCTAAGAAACAATTTTGCCATTTGCCTCTCCAGAAGACTACGTCTCTCAGCTTATTACCAGCGGTGTGAAAAAGGCACAGATGCAAACTTATCAAAGACTAACCAAGACAGGATATCTCTGATCCCTTGATTCCCTTAGGGGAACTCCTTCCACTTAATTCTGTGCAAGCTAGTTATTTTCTCAAGCTCTCTGGAGGTTTCTGAAATGTATTTCCAAAGGTGTCTATTCATAATACGTTGCTTTTTTTTATACTGTTTTGCATTTATTTATAAAGTAGAATTATTTTTTTTAATCTTGTGTGCATGAGATATTTCTTTCCCCTTGATATTCCCATACTCTGAGATAACCTCTTATGAGGGGTGAAAGACGTACTCATTTTGCAAATTTTCTCCTGTTTCTCATGGAGGATAAATGTGTGCTGACTCACTCATTTAGCTGAAAATTCAGTTAAAATGTTCTGATTTCTGCAGTGTATAACCATACCTCCATCTCAAAGGAAATCTGGTTTCAAGAGAGCCTTTTTCAGACATTAGTTTCATAGGAGCATAGTTTTCAATTATGCTAACTCTTATTAAGAAAACTTGCAGAGCCATATAGCAACACATCAATGGCTAAGCCAATGAAAACAAATAGCATCATAACTGATCACACACAAAAGCAGATTCTCAATGGTTGTATATTGTCTTCAGTCCATTAACCTCAATGCAGCTGAATGGATTTCACATCAGCCCTAGATCTAACTTTAATGTGTAAATCTGTTAAAAAAAAAAAAAAAAAGGAAACATATTTATTGAGAGATCAGAATTTCTAACATTTTTTCATGCCGGTTTCACAGAGGCTCAGTTCTGTATGAAGCAATCCTGCCTTTTCTAAAATATTTCTGACACTTCTTGACACACTACATTCTTCATGAGAAAAACAAATGCTCTTTACTTTTTTTTTATCAGACTTCCATGTATCTGTCTTAATTTTGCTTTAAAATCCTTTTAGGGCTTGTGAAAATTTGTGGGCAAATAGTCCTGGAGACTGAAATGTTGTTTTGATGTATCAGAGCATAGTAACTACCTGTGGTGTGAGCTTCCTCTTCTAAATTACCATTTCTGAAACCAACAGCCACAAAATAAGGGATGACACAGCATAAAGGCTGGGCTATAAATTAGTATAAGGGGAATGGAGTTTGATGCTTCATTTTTTCTGCTAGACACCTAAGTAAGGTGCCTTACTTCAGCATTGAGCCCTTGTCTTTGGATTATCGTAGAAGCATAGACTCTACCACAAATCTCATTGCTACATCTGATGACAAAACCTTTATGGACACTCTAGATTTTGAGGTAGTATAATTTCGCACATCTCCACAGAAATCAGACACTCACACTGAGCAGCTAACCTTGTATTTCTTTCTTTCTTTCTAGTGATATGCCACAGAGGTAGGAATCCCAGTAGATTTCTCCTTCTTAAAATGTCTATTCTCCAGAAGGTCTGACTGCTTAAAATTGCTTCCATGGTGTTTTGATGTTGAATGCAAACTAAAAGAATAAATAAATATTCCAATAAAACCAACGAGAACAATGTATAAACAGGCTTTGGACTGGAGAAGTAAATCTTGGTACTTAGCTGAAACTTTAACAGCCCTTAAAACTGTTATAACGTTGTGATGAGTTGGACACAGCTCAAAACAAACTGACAGAAGTATTATATGATGTTTCTTGAAAATGTTCCTTCTATTTCCTGGCCTTCTTCAAATTATCAATGACACAAAGCTGTATAAATTATGGGGGAAATTGTCTTCTTTTGTAGCTAGTCTGCTCAGGAAGAAATAATGTATTTAATCTTTTGCTTCACAGGTGGCTAATACTGGGAGAGTATTTCTGTCATGAGATTCTGCCTTTAATAGTATGTCCCCCAATTTATATTTTAGATTTGTGATATTATTAGTGTAGTTTTTGTATCTGTATATTAAATAAATCAGTGTATATGTACAGCAATGTCAACATATATGGTGTTAGTAAAGTCAGGCACAGGGTGCCTACAAATATGTAACATGGTCACTGGGTAACATTTCAACATTCATGTTTCATATTAGTGGCCAAGTCAATACACTTGATATATTTTTTTGTGTTTGTTCTTTATATCTGCTCCCCTTGAAGAATTAAAAATATTGCACTTGATAATTTTGTGCATTTTCTGCTTGCTCTTATTCATGTGAATAGAGGTCTAAGAGTTATTTAACTTATCCTTCAGACATGAAATGTTCTTTTCTATCTCTGGGCAAATCTAAAATTGAGATAAACTTGCTCAGGTCCAGAGACTGTCTTGCCATGACAATATAGTAAATTAGATGAAAAGCAGGATTGTTGGGTGACACAGAACTACACACTACACCTGTCAGACAGTTTCTGGTACTCTGGCTACCTTGGTATCCCTCCTGTGTCCTGTACTGTATAATATTCCCATGCCTATACTTTATTTAGTGAAAGTTAGTTGGTGCGGTTCAAAACCATGCCAACAACCATGTTAACAATGAAGTGGTTCAGATGAAACAGGGCAATACTCAAGCCTGTGTTCTGGCAGTATTTAGTTTATGTAGAGAGATGCAAACATTGTATGTTGGGCCAGTTTTGCCTTTACAGAGTAGCGTAATTTCAGAAAGACTTCCACTCAATTAATTAACTTCCACTCAAGGTTGCATTAGTGGCCCAAAGGCAGGAAGACAGTTGAAAGGTCTCATATAGAGAAAGTGGAAAACATTCAAGTCATCATCAATACCTAGCTCTAATGAAATGTATTTACAAACTTTCAAATAAAAAATAATTAAAAAAAATAAACACTAGCATGATGAGAACACCAGTGGACCTCCATTGCTTCTAGAGATCGACTAGTAAGTGCAGCTGGGAGGTGTCATGGGAGCTCCCCACTGAACACATTCTGGAGGGCTCTAGGGCTCCTGTGATCAGCCTAAGAGCTTCCAGGGCAACAAAGACAGGCTGTGATGATTGAACCATATTCTCAGGTGAAACAATTCAGTTTAAAATAGCCTGAGAAAAGTTGAATAGTCCAATGGGAGCTGACCAGAAGTCCATAAGGGACTCTTTACAAGTGTAGCAATATGAGGGGTTTTTTTGCAGTAATCAGGAAGGTCATAATCTCTCTTGCATGATGGACAGTGCCAGTTGATTCATAGGAAAATACATTAAATCTTGCTGTAGACAATGTTTTGCTGCTTTCATTTTCTGATTATTTATTATTGCATTTTATTAAGGGGTGACATTAGCAGATGACTCAGGACTGTGGTAAAGCCATATGGTGTTGT
This sequence comes from Pterocles gutturalis, assembly GCF_000699245.1. Taxonomy (NCBI): domain Eukaryota; kingdom Metazoa; phylum Chordata; class Aves; order Pterocliformes; family Pteroclidae; genus Pterocles; species Pterocles gutturalis. Next base: position 19,264 of record NW_010100362.1, read on the forward strand.
GTTGAAACTGAGGACAAGTACTCAAGGGATCACATGCACTTCTGCTGCTGAGAATGAAGAATGTGCACTGTGAGCACTTCAGTGTCCTGGTCAGCTGCATCAGCCCTTGCAGCATCTGTGAAAATCTAGGAAAGTTTCAGTACTTTCCTCCCAAGGTTAAATCATATAAAATCCAGGAAGAGAACAGAGCTGACCCATAAAAAGGACTGAACAGAGACTTTTCCACTTTCTATACCATTTTCCTAGCACTGAAATTCACATAGCTTGATATGAAATAATATTTCGTTATCCACAGGAAAAAAAAATGCACTGTGGGTTGAATTGGAGGTGAAAAACAGATATAGGTAGGCACTGAGAATAACAGCAGCAATTAAGTTATGACATATGAACAGTCGCTCAAGAGAACATAGTGGAATGAATGGCAGAGGAAGTCCAAGGATTAATCACATCCTCTTCAAAATATGTCACCTCCCACACTAAAAGAGTCTTCAACACCATGCTAGGATATTATTAACTCAGGTAAGTGTCAAATAACAACAGTTTAAAGGGCTTTTCTTTGGCTTTGTTTAATACACCAGCTGACCAGACCTATCTGATGAGGAATCTGTGTTCTGACAAGACCTCAGCCTTGGTAAGATGGTCTTTGGAAAAAAAATATTTCCCAAGGAAGAAATCCTAAAAGATTCCTCTTACCTAAAATATCCCATGTAGACAGAAATTGTTGACACACACATTTCTATTTTTATTTTGCATTTTGTGTTAGGTTAACATACCAACATGCTGGCCTGTCCAACACACAAGGATAATTTTCTATAATGAGTACACATTGTCTTTCACCTGTTAGCATCAAATCCATGCAAAACACTGAATATGTGAAAAGATGTTTTCATGAGCGTCTAGTTTACCTCAGTTGCAGAAAGAAAGGTGCTAGACCCATAGCAATAATCCTCCTCCCACTTCAGACTCAGATTTGAACCAGTCTTTCCTTTGATGAGTCTTTCTTCCATTTCTGAGTCACTGTCAAATAGTCTCTCCACCTACAGAATGAAGTGAGAAACTGTATGGGTGAGGTCTAGACTGCTATCAAAATGTATGGAGTTTTCAAGTTCAGAACTTTCAATTCTCATTTGTATCTGCAACCCGCCTTAGTTTTTAGCACCCTACCTGGAGGAAGCAGAAGAAGAAAGAAGAGAAAGGCAGTTTTCTGATTCAGTGGTTTCTGTTAGCACCGTTTGCATTGCTATTCACTTGCAATGGTAGAGTGCGAATGCAATTTGGAGCCTTATCTTGATTTCTCCAGCTTCTTGGTAAACTGGAGGAAAGGGCTAATGAAGAAGTTGCAGTAGTTGCAATGACTGAAATGCAGAATACCAGAAAAGAAAATGAAAACTTTTTGTCTGTAGTATGAAATCTATCTGTGTCTGGCTGCTGTGTGCTACAGTGCATAAAGGCATGCAAATTGTATTAGGAACAAATGAAGTCTAAAATATATAGGGCTGAAGAAGTTTGTGAATTCATGGGGGCCAATGCAGCTCTACTTCTTGATTTAGGTTGTATTCAGAGTTGTCTGCCTAATATGTGCACAAGTCTTGATTTTTACCTTTTTTAGGCCAAATGTTCCTCTATGTGTTTTTTAAGCCTGGTGAGTATGGACAGTTTGTTCCCTTTCCTACTTACAGAATGGAGGAACTGCCCCAGCAAGAATTTTTTCTTTTATGCCCTTAAGATAAAGAAGAAATAATTCTCCCTACACACAGAAATTTCCACTCCACCTTCACCTTTCAGTTTCAAGATATCTGGAAATCCTGCCCTGCTGGCAAGTTAGGGAGGGCAAGTATGGATCACAAACATTTCCAGTAGGAAGTTTTTCTAACATCATCTTTAACTCATTGCCTCATGTCTGGCACCAACCTCAGGTTCTCAAACAAAGGACTTAGTGAGAGACAAATAACCATGGCCAAAGTTATTCTATTTGAACCAGTTCTAGGTGTCAAATCTTTTTCTCCCATCCTAAGATCCTGATCAATCCAAGTACTTGTCTACATTGAGAGTCTAGAGGTTGTCACACAAGCACATTCACGCACTTACACGTATCAAATGTGTTACTGAATAAAATTACCACCCAACAGAGACCAGAGCTATGAAGAAGGTCTGGGCTCAGAAGCAACCTGGGAATTCATGGTCCTCCCCTCCACAGCTTGTGCAGAGAGACCAGATGTTCTCAGCCTCTGATGTGAGCCAGGGGAAACTCAGTGGCCCACCCCCTCAAGCGAGGGTGAGGTCTCTGCAACAGGACTATGAGAGTGAAGAGGAAGAAAATGGAATTATTGGCTGGGAGGAATGGGTAGGAGAAACTGCCTAATGCAGGGACAAGCAGCCCAGTGTTTTTGGAAGTCTTTCAGTGTGAGCCACTTGTCTGTGCCTGTTAATGAATAAATAAAGTGTGACTTTTCTTTTTAAGGGATGACTAACCAAACCAGAGTATCTAAAAACTGCTTAAAATTTAAACTTTAATGAGCACTTTTAAAATGTATCTTTATGATACTAAAACTAATATACACATTTTTTAAGGGGAAAAAATTATAAGATGATGTTCTTTATATTTATGCTGCCACTCATGCTTTGACTCTGATCACTTATCTGGATAATTAAGCAGTATCACTGAGGAACCAGATACCAGAAATCTGATATTAATCCGTCCCTCTTAATAGTAACGCAAAGCCACTGGGGTGGAAAGCAGCCTAGTCTTCTTAATCCCCTTTTACCAACATTTCGGCATCAGCATATCTCATTTATTTTCAAAAGTGGTTCAAGACATACTATCGCTGGCTTAAGTCTAATTTAGGCTTTAAATCAAAATATATTAAGAAATTCAAAAATAGGCAAGATTACCAAGATTTCTTGAGGGAATGATTCACAACCAGCTCATGTCCCTCAGACAGGAACAAGGGACAGCTAAATGATTGTTGGATGTCTGCATCGCTTTAAGGTACAACGCTTTCCTTTGAATTAAAAGGAGAAGGCAGGATTACAGTGGAGACCTTGAGATCCCCCTGCCATACTTATCAGGTATATGTTAATGATAGTCTGAGCAACTTCTACAGACATTAATTCACCTGCCAGTACTGAAGTGTCCAAGGCTGTTCTGTTCTCTCCCTTGTGTGTACGTGTCGGTGTTTATGTGAGCCTTGTTGTCCCCTTCAGTGCTTGTCAGAGTATTTTTGGTTTTAATTTCCACAGTGTCCTGTAGCCCTCATTAGTCAGTGATGCTCCCATAATCCCCTTGTGCATTGTGAGGTGACTGGACTTGTATCCAACGTGCATTTAACTTGACACATACTGCAAAGTAATAGTGGTAGGTAATTGTCGAAATGGAAAAGCAGCACTCTTCTCCCTTCCCTGCCTCCTCAATGCAAACTAAGCTGAACCAGACAAAGAACACACACCCAGGCTGAGCATCATCCTCAGGTTGTGCTCGTGAGTGCAAAAACACCTGCACATTGCCAACCTGATAGTGTGAGCTTGGGCTCTGCTCTTGACTTGTAGCATGCAGCAGGTACAGTTGTTGCACTTTCTACGGGAAATTCATCACTTCAGCTGCGGTCTCAGGTGGCTGGAGTTGATGCTAGGCACATTGCTTCTTAAGGCCCACTAGCTACAGGTATCAGCGTGTTTGAATCATGAATGGAAACTTTGATTTTTATGTTTATTTGGCTGCAGTTTGTGCACTGTTTACTGTCATATCATTGCTTCAGCTACTACTGACATTCACCTGTGCATGCTGAATCTGCAGCTATTTGGGCTCATAGTTGAGAGACTAAATCCATTATGACTAAAACAATAGAAACCAACTTGTTTAGTTATCTTCTTTAGCCCCAAGGTGACGCCTTTTAGTTGCTAAGAGTCTTAAGGAGGACCTGAGAAGTCCATAAACCTTAACTACTACTTACAAAGTTTTCACAGAGCACGTAGTCGGGACAGAGGCCACGTGTAGTCATAGTAAAAGTGTGAGGCTCTTCACCTTGTTTTCGTGGTTCTGACATCAGAGACAGACACACATTTCAGCCAAGGATCCTTCAGGAGACTGCCCTTTTCCCATGTATATTTCATTAAGTGTAAGTGCCAGTGAGCAGTATACAGATGGGGGAATCTTATCACTTTATAAAATAATTAGCCTGCTATTTCAATGACAGGAAGGAATGGCAGTGTGTAGGCAGCAAACTGAGGTGTTGCCTTTACCTTCCTCTTCATTTTTGTATTTGTACAAAAACAGGAAAATGTTTTTACAGGATAGGCCAACAGTGCCATGGGAACTGAATTAGAGCATCTTTAATTAATATGTCAGAGTAAAAGAAATGATGAAAATATGTATAATTAAATTATTGCACTAAAAATGGGAGTATAAAGTGTGACTAAAATAGATCAGAACAGCTTTTTTGTTGTTGTTCCTTTTATTTTTTTTCCCCTATATTTTAATTTTAATTAAAAAATGTGGGTTCTGGTATCTTTGCCCTGTATCTTGATTAGCTGTTACATGCCTGGATTAACAGATGGGTCACCCCAAAAATTACACACTGTTTGTGAGGATGAAAAGAATTTTCGCAGTTCTATGAGTACAATGTTATTTTCAGGCTTATATACAGTAGTAATAGCTTGGCGCCGTGGCAACCTACATTGTCAATAATATGAAACTGCTTGAGACATGTACTTGAAAGAGCAAACATCTTATGTAAATTAAATACCTATTTTCAACTACATGGCTTCAATTTTCAAAAGCAGTGACTATGAGTATTCCAGTTTTCCAGGGTTTGAAAACGGACAGATGCAGAGGGTCTGATTTTCTAATTTTCAGTGTTTATGGAAGATCCAACTTCATCAAAATGTCTGAGCCCCTCTTTTTTCCCCTGTTGCTCAGGAGTTCAATCAAACAGGTCACTTTGAATGTTATGTCACACCTATGCAGTGAGTAACCTCACAGACCATTATACATTAGACATTTTTTACTCTCTTAATCTGTTCTTTTTGTGTGTGTGCTGCACTTTCTTTAGCTTACAGGAAAATATTTTAAACTAAAAAATTTTTTTTGTCTTTATTCTTAATTCTCAAACTGTGGTGTAGGTATGCACTATAGACTAAAACTGATGTAAAAACATATGAACAATGGAACTAGTCTGTATAAATCAAACAATCCCACCCAGAGTGTTGAATCATGTTAAATGTGCTTTATTCAAATATTCAATATATCAATCATATAATACTCTAATTTCTTTCTTTATTTGTCTTAGCAAAAGTCATCACCCCACATCCCACCCCTATTGCTCAGATCCTCAGAAGATTTCAAGATCCTTAACCCAGCCTGGATACCAGCATTATAAGGGGAAACAGCCAGATGCTTCCACTGGGAAAAGAAAATCCATAAACTACATACAATGAAGAAGTGATTGTAGGAAATTGAGTTTTCTGTTCTTTTTCTTTTCTAGCATTCAGCTCTTCAAAGAGATAGCAAATATTCTATTGGTTAACATTTAACCCGAACTAATAGGTCCAAACTCACATACTCAAATAAATCATAATGTCTTTTCAATTAGTTTGCACTTTCACTCTCTGCTGTCCTGCATAATTAGGAAAACAATTCACATTTCACTAGGAGATGGTATGAAGTGTTATTCCTGTGATAATTACCAAGCTGCAGTTCAGTTTCCCTGGCTCCCACCAGGTCATCAGGGCACAAAAGAGGACACCATGAGAGCATTAATGAGCTCTCATTGAAGATGTTAAAAAGCTTGTATTGATCTGTTTGTCCAAGAAGGAGATATTTAAGCCTTTCTGCTGAGGGCAGGAGAGACAGAGATTCATATCACAAAGCCTTTTATCCAACCCCTTCTGTTTCTGGCTTCAATATTGCCCAGTCTCAGCATGTCTGGTTCTGGAGGTCATACTTTTAAACTTTCACAACATGTTTTTTCTTTTCTACTTTCTTCTTTTTGTTTAAAAAAAAAGAGAAAGAGAAAGAGAAGATGATATACAGTGTACACTTAACCTCTACTACAGGGATCCCTTTACACAGCTAGCTATTTCTGAGAACAGGCTTCGGTGGAGTAAGATCTCCATTCTCATTATGTACCACTCACATACATCTCAATTAAATTAAGAGCAGTCCAGACAATGCAAAGAACCAATACAGTGCAAAATTTTGCTCATATTTTGAAAGTAGATCCCATCAGAACACTTTCTTGGGAGTTCGATCAGACTTTTCTCTCTAACATACCTGTCATTCTTGTGAACTCCTGTACTTGCTATTTCTAGCTAAGAGCAGAAGTGGAAGAACTGTAAGGCTGCAAAATCACTGGTTCTTGTGGTATTTTTAGAGGAGATTTCTTTCTGCAGGCAAAGGAGGCAAATCCTGTCCTGCTTTCAACCCTTTGCATTGTTATGATATATTGCAGCTGCAAACTAGTTCTGCATACACTGTCCTACTCATCAATTTTATCTTCTTTCTTTTAAATTCCACAATGAACTGTCCATGAGTATTCCCAGCCTGTGTGGGATAGAGTCTGGGATAAAAATTCATGTGACTGTTAAAGCTGTATTTTCTTTTTTTATATTTGTAGCTTGAGCCAGCTATTGTCTGGTTCAGCAAGGTTATATCTCTCTTTTCACTATTTCTCATTCATATTCATCTTGGTATGAGGAATCAGTGAGGCCACTTGTGTGGGTCTATTGTAAATGGTTACTGAAGAGAAAGATTGGGGTGTCTCATGGATATTGTTAAGGAGGTGTTCAAGATGTGCTACTTTCTTAACATACAACAAAGGCCGCTATGTCTGAAAATATCTCAGGTTTAGTTTTAAGTGTCTAGATCAATGCAATGATAGAAACTTCTGTATAAATCTTTGTTTTTTCATGGTCTGTCTCACCTGCCAGATTGTGCTGTTGAATGTAGCTCAAAACCAAGCCTGGGAGTCCCAGTTTTCTTCTCCTTACCTTGGATCAACTGAGTTTACCCCACTGAAAGTAAATATTTGAATGACTGAAATTTCATCAGCTTCAGTAATATGTGTAGTATTTATTAATAATGAGATGTTTAGTGCTAACAGATAGAAAGGCTGATAAGGAAGAACTTCCCAGGATGTCACACAACATTAATCTGTTTCGAGGTTGTAGGTAGGTAGTAACATCAGGGCTAGGTAGGTAGTAACATCAGGGCTCCATCCTTCCAGATTTGCTATTTGTCTTCAGTATTGGGTCAATGGAATATCAAATACTTTGTTTTTCTCTGCATGAAGATGTAACTTAAATTTGAAACATTTTACAAAAAAACCCAAAACAAAACAAAACAAAACAAAAAAAAAACCCCACATAGTAAAAAACCTGGAAATTACATGTTGATAAGAGAGACAGTGGCAACATCATGATGTGTGGACGATAGGGAGGAAGAAAAAGAGAGAGACTTTTGGACCAAACCATGCCTACAAACTGGTCTGACAATGGTCTGACTGGCAGCCTCGCTTTTATAATCACATGCCACTGATACAGGAATTTTTATATTAACAAACATGTCGTGGAAACATTCAGTGATGATTTCTTTCTTGAGAAAAATAGAAATAGAGAGAATGACATGGCACACATAGCACAGATATCGCCATGCTCATTACCCAGTTTCAAGGTGGAGCTCTGGCTGAGGCGTGGTTTCACATTGTACTCCACACCTGGAACAAGTGGCTGTTCTAGGAAATGTTAATGGCTTCTGCATCCATGGGGGTGAAGTGGCCAACGGCCTGTTGGTGTTGAAGGAAACTCGGATGGCAAAATCAGTGATTCTAGGCAAATTTGTGGTCTGAAAAGACCAGCAGATGAGGAAAGAAAGCTTTTGTGATCTAGCTGTGCTCTTTGGCTGTTAAAAATCATCATTGCTACATCACTGCCAAGCAAGTGCAAGGATTCAGCTGGAAGGTGGGTAATTAAGGAGTTAAGTAGGCTGAAAGATATAACTTTTGTCGATATTTAGCAAATGGCTGGTTAAAACTTTTTGGGTTTAGCTGCCATTTTGACATCTGTAGGAAGTGTACTGCTTTTCCCTGAACTGTCCTTTTCCTTAAGCTTTTGCAACATTAATTTATGTTCCTACTAACCTGATGGCTGCTCTAACTTGCACCACTCTCTGTGTCCCCAAGAATGCTTCAGCTAGGTAAGAGAGAGTCTCACTGATGCAGAGTCAGCAGAGTCAAGCAGTTTTGCAGGTTTGGAAGCACAGGCATTTTGTAATTTTGGTATCCCTTTATCCAATTTCTTAATTAAAAAGAGTCTAATGTCTATAAAGTGTTCTTGTGCAAAACTTCACTTGCAAAAGTAGAAATTCCTCCCTGGCTTTCTGGGAGTGATTACCTCCTGCTAAATCAGAAAGATGAGTCTGCACCTGGTTTTCTGGGAGCGATTGCCTCCTGCTAAATCAGAAAGATGAGTCTGCAAACCCAAAGGACTGAGTCAGTTCTCTTTGTTAAAAGTCCCTTTCCAAAGAGCCATGAGGAGAATGAGGCAACACAAAGACTGCGTTACATGGTATGTAAATGTCCTGTGCCAGTTTTAAGATGTGGGTTTCCTGAAAACAGATTTCATAGCTGATCATTGCAGAATGAATACACACACAAATCACACTCCCAGTGACCCAGTACGGTAACCTCCACTTTGGGGACTGAGCTGGCAAAAGAGATCATGTGCATCTCTGACACATGTGATGACCACTTAATAAAGATATGAGGGAAAGATTCAGGAACAAGTAAAATTGGACAGGGGTAGGAAGTAATGACCCTTGGTGAGTGACAAGTGAGGTTATGTGGATGAATATTAAATGTGAAGGGCCTGAATTATTCATGGAACGTTCAAGGTAAAAGGGTTAACCTGATAACATCCTCTTACTGACACCTCACTCAGGGAAGAAATCCCAGATCTGTGGTGCTCCTCAAACTGAGTCTCCCTGTACACAAAGAAAGGCTGGTGATCCCTCTTCTTCCCACTGTGGGTAACTCTTAGGACATTTTGTGAGCACTGGCAACTTTGCCACAAGATGTGCAGCTGCAGTAATATACATCCTTTGGGCTGGCATGGGGACAGACTGGGAAATGATTTGTAGACACCAATAATCTCCCTGGTACCCCAGGTGTGATGGCACATGTCACCGTGCCTGGCACTCTAACGTAAGAAAAACACGGACCTGTTGGAGCGAGTTCAGAGGAGGGCCACGAAGATGATCAGAGGGCTGGAGTACCATCCATATGAGGACAGGCTGAGAGAGTTGGGGTTGTTCAGCTTGGAGAAGAGAAGGCTCTGGGGAGACCTTATAGCAGCCTTCCAGTACTTAAAGGGGGCTACAGGAGAGATGGGGAGGGACTCTTTATCAGGGAGTGTAGTGATAACATGAGGAGTAATGGTTTTAAGCTGAAAGAGAGTAGACTTAGATAAGATATTAGGAGGAAAATTTTTACTGTGAGGGCAGTGAGACACTGGAACAGGTTGCCCAGGGAAGCTGTGGATGCCCCATCCCTGGAGGTGTTCAAGGCCAGGCTGGATGAGGCTTTGAGCAACCTGGTCTAGTGGAAGGTGTCCCTGCCCATGGCAGTGGGGTTGGAACAAGATGATCTTTAAGGTCCTTTCCAACCCAAACTATTCTGTGATTCTGTGACTCCATGCCGTGCACTCACCTCTCTGACATGAAGAGCTTCTCTCATTGTCCATCCTACTCCATTTGCCATGATGTGGGCAGAGGGAGATACAGTAGTCTCCTGTGCAGGTAAATGCACCCTGACCAGGAAATGTAGGGAGGAGAAAAAGAAACAGTAGAGAAGAACAGAAGATAACTGGAAGGAGGAGTAGACAGTACAGAGAAGTAGCCAGCAGAAGAGATTTGGTAGTATGTGTCTCCTTAACAGGAAAAAAAAAGGTACTGGAAATGTTGTTCTCTTAAGAAAAAGGTTTTCTTTAATACAATAAAATAAATATCTACATAAAAAATATCTTTTTTCATAGTCTATACCACTATCATCAGGAGTGAGAGACCAGTTTTAACATGAGCAAAGTGAGACATAAAAAAATGTCTTTTTTCATAGTCTATACCACTGTCATCAGGAGCGAGAGACCAGTTTTAACATGAGCAAAGTGACCCTGGGAAGATGAACAACTCTGTAGTAATATCAGCAAATAATTTAATTACTCAGGACCTGTACAAAACTTTGAAATGCTCCCATTTAGCCCTCAGATACTTACTGTTTCTTCAAGAGTATCTAGACAGCTGGTGCATTGTGCAAGGGCCTTTGAGTAACATAACATAGCTTCAGAATAAAGCCGAGGCAAGCACAAACTACTTTCGAATAAAAACATCCACACAGGAATCTAACACATTAAACCAACATGTTCTTGCTTAAGCCTTCTAGTGATTTACCTTAACTTTCTTGGCAAGCCCTGTGATGGAGCCCCTGGCAAGAAGAGAGTAGGATCTACACCGACATGGAGAACCGAAGTGCACTTCTCCATTTCTACCTACTGCAGACATTAATATTAGTCTGTTGGTTGTCAAATATAAATCTTTCCCTTTCCCTGGCAGGTATTGTTTTAATAACTCCTTTACTACTTTTTCTCAAAAAAGACACTCACTTTCATCACCATAGTTTTAAATTTCTGACTGAAACGAGGATCAAAAGTACATTCCTGTTAACCGGGGAAGGTCAGACCTCTCTGATGGCTCAGCTGGTATATAGGTGGCTCTTACTAAGTTACTCTGGTGTGATCTTATCAACAGTCTCCTATAGGAGTCTTGAAAAGTAGAGATCCCACAGCTATTAAGACCTGGGAGAAAAAAATCCCGTGGAGCTGTAGAAAGAAATGAAAAATAAAAGAAATCTGAGCTATGCTGGAGGAAGACAGTGAAAATATGCTTAGATATTACATAATGAGAGTGCTATAAGCTGGTAGTTGCACAGGAGAAAGACACTGACCTTGGAGGCCTGTACAGGTAGACAAACACATACTGTAGGAAAGTTAATCAAACTACATGTTCTTTCACCCACCAAAGTCAATGGTTTTTGCTGACTTCAGTAGGATTTAGATTTTTTCCAAAGCACCTGAAGTTGCTCCCATGGAAAGCACTGGTGCAGAATCAGGCTGACACTTGAAATTCTGATATCGCTTTTCACCTTCCCACTAACAGTTATTTAAAAAAAAAAAAAAAGAAAGGAAAGAGTAAAATCAGCTGTGGAAAGAATTGCAGAAGTGCCAGAAATCCCTTTGTCCCCTCAGTTTTAATGTCGGTCTACCAATCTGATTTTTACATGAAACCTCTCTTTAAAGGAGTCCTTCTGTACACTTAGAGCATCAAACAGAACAAGAAGACTGCAAGGTGCCCTGCATGCTTTTCTCAGGATTCAGATTAAAACACTGACTTGAGATTTTATTTTAAATAGTGCCTTACTTGCTTATTTTGCTGAAATTTGCTGGCTGGGAACTTGCAAGCTATACACACTTATTTTGCTTAATGCAAATTGTACATTCTTATGATAAAGATTAACGGAGAGGAAGGCATCTCTGATGTTAAGTTCTCATTTGAGTTTGAAATTAAAAGGCTCCTCACTCTCCTCCACTTTACAGGAACTACACACAGCACCACCTCTACTCCTCAAGCTGCAAAATTAGCACTTTGGGGAATTGGGCTCTCTGCCTGACCTTAATGAGTGTGTGTTTGCATTTAACCATCCTTTCAAAGGATGATTCTTGCAGTTGTAGCAGCCTAGGTTGTATTTGACAGCTCTCCCTCTGCAAAACAGCAGTAGACAAATCCACCAGGCCAAGCACTGTTTAGTACCCCTGATAACTTGAATAAGATCAAATCTCTGTTTTGGGACAAGGAGCAAAAATATTTCCGTTAAGCGCAACTACTGTTTTCTTAGTGGAAGGTTTTTTGGGGCACTTTAAATAAGGTTTGTCCCATCACATGTTGCCTGCCAAAACTACAATTAGACACTGTACGTGGAAAAAAGGGAAAAAAGGAAAAGAAAAAAAATAGCAACAATATTTGCTTTACTTTCACTAAGTTTCTTCCTAGTATAAAACAGGTGTTATCCTTCCAACTTGCCAACTACAGACAACATCTTGCAATGGTAAAAAGGTTGGGAACACATGACTGAGAGGAACTGGGACAAAAAAAAAGACAACTATGGTGAATTTCCATACAAATATTTATAATCACATTGCTACTATTAGTTGTTAAAATCACAGGATGCTTAATTTGCTTCAAAAATTTGGAGACATGAGAAAAATAGAAGGGAGAGAAACATAAGAGCATCCTCTCATTCCAAAGCTACCGTGATACAATTCATCTGCCTTTACTGAGGATAGCTCCTGCTAATCTCCCATTCACTTTGATCTGTAAAAAAAGACCATAAAGACAGCCTGAAAAGCATCAGGCCATGTCTTCTTTACATTGGAAATATGAAAATCAGGGATGATGTTTAAATAAAAGCAGAAATTAATTCAATGAGTCAAAATATAGTCAGAGTTGGGTACTTGAACACTGGTCATATGTTATAATTTAAGTTTCCTCTTTTTCCTGTTCAGTGACTTTTAACAAAACAAAGTGAAGGAAAGTACTTTTAAAACACCCAGATCTAGATTTCAAAACCATTAGTCTAAGGATTCAACCACCAAGTATTTTTTTTTCTGTACTCCATGATCTGCAATGATTATCCTTTGATTTTGAGGTGTGAGTGGTGCTGTGGGGTGTTTTTTGTTTTTGTGTTTTTGCAGGTTTTTTGGGGGGAGGGGTGGTTTTTTTTTCTAATCTTCTCAAACTTTGAAAATAGAGCTGGTCAGGATTTTTTCAATATTTTCTCCTCTGCTGCCTCCCAAAATACCAATCGGCCAAAAAGGTTTCTCTCCTCTGGGACAGAATTTGTGGGAAGGAGATTTCAGAGATTTGCCCTACAATAACCTGTAACTCAGTGGTTATTCACTGAAGTGGAAGAGACTTAGATTAAAATCAGTGCACCATATCAGGCACTAAAGAGATCTGAATGTGAATCTTCAGTGTCCGGAGTGTGTTCTGTGATGGAAGAATATTCTGGACTGGGATGAGACTGTAGAGGAGTGTGGCCATCCTAATGTGCTGTTATTCCTCTTTTCTTTTGGTGAAAAAATATCTAGAAATTTTGGTTAATTCTGATGCAGACTTTTTTTACAATATTTGTTTTTAATGAAACAATTTCCTACCCTTCCCCACTTTGATAGTTTTGGATCATGTCTTCCAAGCCTGTTTATATTGGGAACACACACGGTATTCCATTTTAGCTTGGAAAGTGTAAAAGGAAAAAAATTTTTGGTTCACCCTTTGCCTCACCAGCGCCCATCAGTCCCCATCACTACCGAGTCTCTCATTCCACTAAAATAATTCAAGTGCTGTGGTATAACGGAGGTCAGAAGCCAGTCCTCTATAAGCAAAAAAAAGGAATAATGTTGACAACAGTCACTATTCTAGGGTTTGTAGGGAGCACAATTTCATTTGCATTTGTGAGAAATCAGGAGATACTCAAACAAAAGATGTTGCAAAGTGCAAATGGAAAATATATGAAGTCTTCACATGGAACTGAACCGAGTTTGTTTAGACACCTGATGGCATGTTTACACTGTAAAAAACCTATTGTGTGTATATGTTACTTTAAGACACATTTTCCCTCTTATTAAGACTAGCGATCTCAGGAATACCATTTCCTCTGTGCCACATGGTGCACGGATATTGCAGTTTCCAGTATTTGTTGTAAATCTGGGTGTCTTATTCAATTGTTTGGTTATCTTTGGAGGGTGAATGTGATAAACAGTAGGACCGTAACCCAATCTTAAAAGCAATGGGAAATAAAGAACAGGCCCCTTTATAATATATTTTTGGACAGCTTTGGATGATTATTTCATAGCAAACTAGCCTCCTAACCTCCACTCCTACCCTATCAGCTCAGGTATGTTATGGGTGACACTGTGGGTGTCTGTTTCTGTATCTAGTGAGGTGAAAAAGAGCACAAGAGCAGATGCAGAAACACTAACCCGTCTCTTCTTCTCCCCACTTGCAGTCTGCAGCCCAGCTCTACCTCTGGCCCAAAACACCTTACCCCTGCTCAGGAGGAGTTCAGGCCTGGCCAGGTCTCCTGGACCTCACGGATGAAATGCTATTACCACCTGAACTCTGAATGCTTCCCTTCCAGGTCACTATGCAATACGTCCTGTGGATACCTCTTGTCTTGAGCACAGATGTCACCCAACGCTTAGCAAGCAGGGGCTGAATCCAAGGTACGAAGGGAGGAGAGCACAGGGTACTCCCTGTTGTCAGCACTGTCCCCTCCTGCCCTTGCTGAGCTGCTCTTGGCTGGTGAGGAGTGAAAGCTGTGGAGGGAAACCTGGGAGTATTCGGTACAGCATGTTCCTAAATTTCACTTTTAGAAATCTATGCACAGTGATCCTGATATACTCAGGACCAACTGTTACGTATTCTACAGAGAGGGCTTGCATGCACCGAATACATTTAATGGGTCGAGGACACAGTGCACAATACACAGGCCATCTGCACTATTAAGATTACCTGCACGTGCTCAGATAACCATCGGCAGGATATTTCCAAGGAGGAAAATAAGGAGAAAAGGACATGTAGTAGCCTAATGATGAACATTGCCTTGATTACAAAACATGGCAGCATAAAATGCCTTCTCACAGGCATTCTCCAGTATGGTCTTGGCAACTACTGAGAACGCTTGCTACCATTTTTCCTCTTTTTAAAGAAAAAAAAATATAAATGCTAAGAGACAATCTTCTGGTACTATCCACTTAAAAGAGAGGAAAATATTTTTGCTGCCCTCAGTTAAAAATAGGGACAACTAGAGAGATGACAGGCATGTTCTCAATGAGGCATAAATGGAGGGTTTCAGGCCAGTCAGGGGTAGGGTTCACATGATATTGTCAAGGTCCCAGATTTATACTTGACAGCATTAGTGCCAGGACCACTATTTATGTTTCTTTAATCAGTCACATTTTTAAAATCACCTATGCTCAGCATTTATATCAATGAGGTGATAATATTGCTGTCAAGCATCAGTATCGATAGTTGTGTCATAATCTAAACTCTTTTAAACTTTTCCTATGCTTGCATTAATGAACCTGCAAGACAACATCTACTACAACAACACAAAATAGGGATGGTTCTGATTATGACGAGTGGCTCTTTTTTTGCTCTTTGCAAACCATTTTAATTTGCCTTTAGCCTTGTCTTTTTCTGTCTGACTTTGAAGACATTGTCAGCACATCCTACTGATTTTCTCACAGGCTACTTACATCTCGGAAAATATTTTTAGGCTCTATGGAAGTGTGAGGCAGGTAACCTCTTCCCTAAGTGGCTGGGGAGAGGAAGAGAGGGAGAAAGAGAGAAAAAAAAGAAACCTCAGTCTGATTCTGGTGTGAGGAGGCATCATTGTGCTTTTTCTTTATCCTTATCCTTTTCTTTTTTTTTTCTCTGAGTCCACCGTTACAGCTGTCAGCCTCAGTTCTTTTTCTATTGTAAATAAAGTCTTTCTTGAGTTATAGCTTTAAGCAATTTTTTTTAATTAAAATTCAATCCAAATATGAAAGTCTAAGAAACTTTCAAAGCGAAATCTACAAACTGATTCACTCAAAGGGTCTGTTTGCATTGCCATAGCTACAGATTACTATAAAGAAACTTGAACCAGACCTTTGACACCCAGGAAGGTCAAAAGTCCTTTCTGCCTGTGCTAGGACCCTTCTGACAACTTCCTGTGTAATTTGACTGTTATTTGCGTGTCTGGTCACCGTCTGACCCTAAAGTCTGGAAAAAATTGAGAGGCAGCATATATCTCTGTTTCATATAGACCTCAAAAAGGGCACTTTTAATTGCATTTTGGTGAGAAACCTACGGATGCAGGCTGGTGCAGGCAGCATCTGGGGAAACTCCTAGACTTTTGTAGGTTAAGGATCAGCTTGCCTTACACTACTATCGTTTGGTGGGTATGAGCTGCTCTTTGCTGTTATCTCCACAGCACAAACTGATGTGTTTTGCAGGTTACAGAGATTTCAAAATTTACAGCACTTGCCCCAGTGCTAAAGCTAAAATTGGAAATACACTGCTTTGCCTTGAAACCTGTGTGTTTCATATGTTTACAATTTAAAGACCATTGTGCTTATTAGGCTTTATTGTGCATGAGATATTTTAAAGTTGCAACCCTAGCTTTTGGTTATCCCTATCTATGACCTCCCCAGGAAGAAAACCAAAATTAATAGACCAAAGGGATCCATGATGATCTTCCCAGGTTTCCACACTGGATATTTGGGTTTTGTGGCACACTGCAAAAGAAATGTGTTACATAGCTTAGATGCAGCCAGCAATTTAATGTATCAAGATCAGGCACTGTCAGGTTGGACCTCCTTCCTCCTCTGCCCAACACTGAACAGTGCATCTGGTGAGAAAACTGGAAGCCTCCAACACCTGAACCGCAGCATGCTGTAGCCATTCCCTCCCCGAGAGGGTGGTATTGCACCTCTTGCACTCTGCATCCTGAGGTGGGACTCATCACAAGGAAGCAAATGCTGGTCTAGCATGTCTGGCATGATGTTTCCAGGGCTGATTGAAGCCTCAGGAGTTGCAGGTACCTGAGCAGCGGCACTGATATGGGCTGTGCCAGCTCTGGGTGCCCTGTGGGCTGCCCCTTCTCACGTGCAGGTGGGGCCATGTGAGCAGGAGGGAGGACCAGTTGCCCACGAATATGGTGAGTGCCAAGCAGGTAAACATCCAAACAGCACCGTTGCCGTGAGATGTTTCTTGCAGGGATGGCAAAAGTAGGAACAGGTAAACACTCAAAATAGCTTCAACTTTTTGAATGTCCTGGAACCACTTTGAGGAAAGTGATTTATTTTCTCATCATATGAAGAGACAGTGCTGACCCTTGTCTTTTACCTCAAGGGGGCTGTTTCTCACTATATTTGAAGTTTTGGAGCCTAAAGCTGTGAAAGACATGACAAAACAGACAAACCCATTTTTGTGAGTAATGGCCTTTCCCATGTAATCCACTGACCCCTTCCCTTTCTACAGGGAAAGCTACTTTTTGTGCCAGAAAGCTATGCAAATTGGATGCCGAGACTTGCCGTCTCAAGCCCCTAACGTGACTCCTTATGGACTGTATATGTGTCCATAGAGGAGAGCGGCATTTAAACGTGGAGCTATTGGACAAAAAGAACAGCCTTGTCATCTGTTCCAGGCACTGACACATCAAGCACCCCTGGAAACATTGCGAGAGGCATGATAGATCAACTATTTGATTCCTTGTGTCAAATCCTCTCAGGATGCAGAAGCAGCATGACCAGCCTTCTGCTCAAAAGATAGGTAAGGATAGAAAGATATGTGTGTGTAAATTAAAGGGAGAGGAGAGTGGAGAAAAAATCCAAAATAATGTTGCTGTTCACTAATATTAGCTGGAAAACACTGTACTTAAAACTGGTAAAACTGCACAAGTAAAAAAAACACACAAAAAAAGCTGTGCTTTCATGTGTTATTTTTTCATTCAGTTAATGATATACTTCAGTTCACTCAGAAATAAAGAGATGCGCTTGAATCAATAAACAAGGACTAAGTGAATGCAGTCCATCCAAAAGGCACTGTCTGTGCATCAATCCTAAGCATGATGGCAACATATCATGGAGAGCTCTGGTTTTCAATGCTGGGGGTAGGAATCCAGGACATTGCAGCTTTATAGGTATGTGACCTCCTCAGGGCAATAGGCTTGCAGGCGGCTTTACAAGGTGAGCAGGAAAAACCCATCTGGAGGAGCCCAGCCTTCAGCTGATGGCAGCAGAGGCATGATTGTACAAAACAGGGCCAGGGTGGGCATGAGTATGGCACTTGGTGGGAAACGTCAAGGGATAAGGTGGTGGACAAGATGTTAGAAGGCTCCAAGAAATCTGCCTGCACAGTGACCGAGGAGATAAAAACAGGACAAAGAGGGTAGGACTACCACAGGTTGAGGTACTTTCTGCCTCCACCAGGTGGGCTGAGATGGTGGCTGTGTGCATCGATCTAGTTTTATTGGTAAAGGGTGGTGACGTTTCCATTGTGAAAGGTGAAAATGATTTGGGTTTTGTTTTTTTCTGGTTTTTTTTTTAATTTTTTAATTATTTTTTTTTTTTTTTAGCTTTGAATGGAACAAAATTTCCATTGTGAAAGGTGAAAATTATTTGGATTTTGTTTTTTTCTGTTTTTTATTTTAATTTTTTAATTATTATTTTTTTTTTTTAGCTTTGAATGGAACAAAACTATCAGAGGAACTTTTGAGTGCATCCCAGTGGGAGTGCCCCTCTATCCAGACTGTGTGTTAGTGGGGACATGAAGGTGTTTGTAGGTCTAATTCCCCACCTGACCATTCCTCTGGGTGCAACTGGCCTGGAGCAATAAGAAAAAGGAGAAAAATTAGAGAAATGTAAATAAGGAAGGTAACTTGCCATTTGTCACTTGAAAGTCCTTATTTCATGGCCTGTTCCCTGTTCTCCTGGAATTTTGTGTCATTATCTCCTGTTAAAAGGATTCAAATGACATTATTTGCATGGAAACTCGCATACAAATGATGTCGTCTGTGCCACAAAGTTGCATTACAATGAAGGGAATGATGACTGTGTCACATGTACGTGACATTCTTTGTGTCATTAAATTTAAAGTCAATGCTGGCAGTTATAAACCACTCACGTCTCAAGCAAATACATCACTTCTGATCTGAAATGAATATTTTAAAACGCCAACTCCAACTGCATCAAACAGCAATAACCTGCAATGTCATCTAAAAAAAAAATAAAAGAGGCAAACATTCTAAACAAAGGTGGATTTATGCAATTGTGTGATACACTGTAAAGGAAAATATTTTAAGAAACTGTAATAATCTCCAGATAAACAAAATTCATTGCTTGATGGTTAGTTTCTAGAGACATTTTAAAAACCCATTCAATATCATGTGTATTTTCAGAAATGCTTGTGTTCCCAGATAGATTCAGGATTCTTAATTTGCAGGCAGAGTAGATGAATTAATTGTAGAGCAAGTTCCACAGCACAGACCTTTCTGTATGTTGTTACCATCCATTTCCTTGCCACAGTCTGATGCTGACAACAGGCCAAGCCTTTGAAAGATCTCCAAACTCTTCCACAGAGTCAAGGGCAAATGATGACAGGAAAGGCTCAAGCAGTTATCACTGTCAAAATGAATGAGAAAAGAGGAGGGACAGTAGGTGGATTAGGAAAGGTTTCCTGCTACTGCGATGATCAGAGCCATGCAGCAATGAGAGCCAGACAAGTAAGTACATAGACGGATCTGCTTTCTGATTGATGCATTGTTTGTGCAGGTCAGTTGTAAGGTAAGGGATGGATCGCGGTGTTTTTGCAGGAGCAATGGTAATTGTGCCCGCAGTCATCTGCACCAGCCATGCTGGTTCGAAGCCAGCTACTGGCATTTTTGACTGATACAAAGAAAGGCACTGTAACACTTCGTTTAGAAAGTTATTGTTTTAACAACAAAACATGCTGTGCAGTCTCCAAAGTTAGGTGTGTAATTTTAA
This sequence comes from Pterocles gutturalis, assembly GCF_000699245.1. Classification (NCBI taxonomy): domain Eukaryota; kingdom Metazoa; phylum Chordata; class Aves; order Pterocliformes; family Pteroclidae; genus Pterocles; species Pterocles gutturalis. Next base: position 38,893 of record NW_010100362.1, read on the forward strand.
ATACTCATTTAAATAGAGAAGATTGATCATTTAAATACTGTAAAGGAGCTTGAACACTGCCTAACCTGCTGTGCAGTTTAACCTTTCCCTCCTCACTCCCAACCCCATGCACATCCACAAACACAAACCCCTCTGAAAAAACAAAGTTTCTCTGGGGTATGGAACTGCAGAGGCCCAGCAAGGGATCAGGAAGAGAGGAAAACCTCTGTGCATGGGTAATTTATTTTCTCTTTATACCATTTCAAATCTAACTGAAACACTCTTTGGAGGAAGCTGTGCTACCCCCTCCTTCAGCTTTGATATGGCCTTTTAATCAGAGGACATTGTTATTTCACAATGAACATGCAAAACATTTAAAGCATTTTCTAAATGGAGTGCATTGCTTCTGACCCCAGCCAAAAGACCACATTAAAAGGAGTTCAGTGGAATTCACTCTTTGCAGTCTTTTGGATTTGAAACATTGGTGCACATGTGGAATATGCTAAAACATGGTCTACTGGTTACAAAGGTTTAAGCAATAACCTGGCTTAAAAATTGAGCAAGGTCAGCACTTGCTGGTGAACCCCTACCAGGCTGCAGGGAGGTTTGATGTGAGCATTATGCCTGTCCCTGGGTGATGCTGTGGGTGCTGCCATCCCATCAGGTTGAGACTGGGCAGAGCTTGCACAGCTCTTGTGGAGTCCAGATAGTAGTGAGCACAGCAACCTGATCCCAGCAGGGAGGTAAGGTGTGACAACTTCATGCTTCATAGTCTGGCCCTTGCTTTAGGACCAGAGCAGTGGGTAAGCGGGGTGGACCCAGAGTTCTTCCATTGCCTACCTTTTCCCCATTCCTCCATGGCAGTGACTGATCTTACCCCCACTACCATCCTGCAAGCTGTCATGATGCTGGTAAGCCACACTAAAAGGGCAAGTTTGCTCTTCTGTTGGTTGTGCATTGGGGATTGTAAATGAGCCCTTAAGCCTACCTCATTTTATATTTTAGGATATATTTCTTGCTTGTAAGAGCGTGGAAGAAAAGATTAAAAGTGGGATATGACTGAAATGATGCATTGGGTCAAAGTCCTTTTATCCTTTTGCCCTAGTCTGTCTAACATTCTTTAAAATCCCATTCTACCCAGGTACATTCAATTACAAAAGTGACCAGAAATAAATCAAACTTAATTAGTTTAAGATATAGATATATATATAAAGGCAAAACACAAACACAAACCACAGAATTGATTAGATTAAGATGATTGGATCTAAGAAAGGCTGAAGCCCAAAGTGGGTGTATCAGAATTTTAGAGGAGTTGAATGCAATCTTAATTGCTTACTTTATAAGAGCAGACTTTGGTGAGATATAGTGCCTGTGAAGTGACAGAAGAAATGTTTTGGCTGCTCTTTGATGTAGAGTTCAGCTGTTCTGGTTTGTAAATATAACAGAGCGAAAGGATATTGTACTCAACCCACTTCAATCAAGCAAAACGCTGCGGCGTCTAAACTGCCGTTCTTCCATTGCTGAAGCTGCTGCTCAGAACAAAGACATAAAGAAAGTGAAAGAGGCAGAGGGAGCGACAGGGTGGGAGAGAGAACAAGGCTTCAGCAACTTTAATAATTAGCAAAGAACTGCAGCATTTATCCAGGAAATTATGGTACATATGCTGTCCACTTGTTCAGGACCCCTGTATCATGAGAACAAGAAAACATTCATCATCCACAGATGTCTGCCAGGCCCAGGTGACTGAAAATTCAATGCACAGGCTTCTCACAATGGGTCGAATGCTAATTGCGTGGCTTGGGGAGATTAGAGTAGCCCTGGAGCTATTCTCTTATCTGCAAAAATCTCACAGACAATAGGGAAGTCAACAGTGTCTTTGTACAGTGTTTCTTAACTGATGTTTATTAGAAAAATTAGGACAAGAAAATAAAAAGTGCCACCAGTTCCTGTTTTAGTTTTTCTTTCCTAGTTGTGAGCTAGCTGGTTATTGCCTTTTCCCTTCATGCATAACTTCCCAAAAATAGGGAAAAAGAGTAGGGGAGGGGTGACTGAGAGCAGGTGGGAGAAGAGAAATTGTATATGAACTATATCAGGAAATCAGAATGGGTGATGAGAAGCATGTTTAGCCTACTGAATACTTTGAAAATAGAAGTAGGTTTTCTTACTGCACTCCCTAAAAAAAAAAAAAAGGATGCATTTATTTAAAGTTAAACAAGAATCAGGGCAGTTTGAGAGATGGGCTTAAAATCCATGAAAGCAAATTTTGCTCACATGTTTTTGGCTTGTGGATCCTTAGAAAATCTTTGTTTCTGCAAGTGTGGACCAGGTTGGATTTTCCTGATCGGTGCTCTGCAGAGGACTCTGAGCTCTGTGAATGTATTTTCCCTTCCCCAGAACAAAGACCTGCATCACTGGAGGTCTGTTTTTAGGTGGTGGGGTGCACTAGACTTGGGTTGTCACATTAGTCAGCTCTACCAGATCTTCTTGAGTTAGTTCCCTAATGCCAAGTGCTGGATCTATAAAACTGCACTTTCCCAGGTTGTGCAGGCATGGGTGGCATGTGGGATGTAATATGCACCTGTTCTGCTTGATATTCCTTTGGAGTTTCAGGTTCAAATAAACACTCAAATCTCAAAGTAAAGCCCATCTGAATCCTCTTTGACAGGGATTTGATAGGGACAGTCTCTATTTCCATAACTGGACTATTACAGAGGTGAATCAGGCTTGAGAAATTTACTATTAATTTCACTGGGATGGTACTGGTGTGTAATTATAAGATGAGTAAGGATGTACTGCCTTCAGCCTTTTTTCATTCATCTTCAGCTGTGTTTAGGGAGAAGTCTGTGTGTGCTAAGTGAGGCTGTGAATCACTATCTAGCTATTGTGTGAGTGCTTCATGAGGACACTTTCAGAACACATTGAATGGGAGATAGCATGTCCTACTTTCAAAGACAAGCGTAAAGCACCTTTTTGTTCAAGGACCTTTGTCTGCCCTTCAGCGTGGGGGATACTGAGGGTAAGATAATATACTGTAAGTCTTTACTCATTCATATAGTTTTTTCTTTAGGGAGGCAAACCCTACATGTGTATGGGTTTCAACAACTTATGTTGAAACTTTGAAACTTAACAAAGATGTCTTGAAACTGTTGAGGTTAGCTGAAAAGTCTGCCAGCATCAGCTAATCTTTTTGTGGAATCTGGACCAGTTTCCAGCATGAAAAACAAACAAACAAAAAAATCCAAACAGGTGAATTCCCCTTGCCTTCAGGCTTCATCGTTAAAGTTTTGCAGAGCTCTAGGAACTATGTATTTTATTGTTCTCTCAAATATGCCCTTTCTAAATCACCTTATTCTGACTTAACTGCAAAAGGCGTTACTATTTTGGGTTCTTCCTATGTTAAAACTGAAGCAGCAAGCTAGGGACTTTCATAAGAGACTGTACTGAAATGTCAACAGATGGCTTGCTAATCATGTTAAAAAAAATACTCATTTCTTTTCTAAAATGGCATTTTTTTTAGTAAGTAAATCAGAAAGAAATGTTTATGATATAAAACATATTACTCACAACGTCTTTTAATTATCATACTTAATCATCAAGGTCAGGATGATAATTGTTTCTAAAAATTAACACCTCATTTTTCTGAGATGCTTACCAAAATAAACGGTCAGAAATATGAATTACTAGTGTGGAACCCAGTTAGGAAAATGCATCTTCTGTTCACTAAACTAAATGTATACTTAAATACCATGAAGCCCTTTAAAACTAAATACCTATTTAAGGCACAGTCTAATTAGTCCACTCACTGCCTAGTAAAAGCATACAGTACCATATGCCCTAGAACAGGGTGCCATGTGGGTGTTCAGCAATGACACATATTTGCAAGTACTGTATTATGAGATAACGCAGTGCCATTAATATATCTTAAACATGAGTGTTTTTTGTAACCTATTGGAGACAACTATGGTTGGCAGTTAACACAAACTACCATGATATCTTGGCAGCAACTACACTGTATTTGTAGAGGGATGAGCAATTCATATGGCCCACCACCTTATATCATTCATGCTACCACACAGCAGCGTTTTAAACATGTGCAGACTGTTGAAGCCTTATCTTTGCCTAGAGACATGTTCTCTCTTTCTTTCTCTTTTTCTTCCTTTTTCTCTTTTTGTTGGTCCCAGAACAGTCCTGTTCTGGAAGTTGCTTTGCAGTGATGATAGCCTATATTATAAATAGCAGGATGCAATGAAACTACTTATTTTCTTTAATGAAACCCTTTACTAGGAGCTCCATAATGGATAAACTGAGGCTCTGAGATTCAACACTTTTAAATCCAGGAGAATTATTACAGTCTTGGTCTGTGGTCACCCAAATGTAGTTCTCTGGTAAAATGTTGCCTAGAGAGCTTTCTAGAAAATATTTGTGTCCACAAGAAGCTGCTGCTGCTTTGGGTTACCCATAGTGTAATATCAGTTAAGTTGTCCACAAGCAGGAAGGGCACAAGCCTTTGAACCAGAGCAGATAATTTCTGTATAATGTCTATAACTTGTGTATAATCTACTGTGTGTCTTTTAAATCAATATACAGTTTTGATTCAAAAAATCCAAGCCATGAATAGTCCAGGATTTTCCAGGTAAAAAGTGGTACAGTAGAATAAGGTGGTAGGTTTGGACATTAGGAAAAGGTTCTTAACTGAGAGAGTGATCAGTCACTGAAACAGGGTTCCCAGGGAAGTGGTCACGTGACCAAACCTGTCAGAGTTCAAGGAGCATCTGGACAATGCTCTTAATCCTATAGTTTAGTTTGAGGTAGTTCTGCGAGAGGCAAGGAGTTGGACTCACTGATTATTATGGGTCCCTTCTAACTGGAGATATTCTGTGATTCTGAGTTTTATGTGAGAGTTGGTATAATAAAAAATTATTTTCATGATCTGTGAATTATTATTAACTTGTCTTCTTTTTTTTTTTCATTTTTCTTTCAGAGGCTTGCAGCCTTCTGCTTGTTCTGATTTAGTCTTGAAAACTCTTCTCCCACGTGTTCTCTAGGCAACCTGCAACCTAAGTGTAGATTCACTTGTGGACTGAAATCCCACATTGAAACCCAGTATTTTAGCATTTTCCCCACCATTTACATTGTTTTCCTCTAGATGCTGTTCAATTAAGAGGATGCAGTACCACAAATAACTAAACCAGCGTATATATATTTTTAGAGATATTCACACAGCACAGCAAAAAACTAAACAAAAAAAGTCTTTATGTGAAACAGCTGCTTACAGGAAACATTGTGTATAATCTTTGGTCATATCAAAATTTCAACTCAAGTTAGATTCACTCAAAGAGAGAGCATGTGGGAGAGAGAGATGACAGAGAGAGACTCCACACTTCCAGTGCTCACTTACTGCAGAAATGAATGTAGCGTAAGACTTGGTACAGTTACAGAAAATGTTAATGAAGAAGTAACCAGCAGGATCACGAGCTTAAAGCCTGATGCATGTACTGTTTTCAAACTGAAGAGTAATAGCAGAGGAACAACACTAGAACCCACCTACCAGCTAAAATAACATGTTGCTTTTTCTGGTGAATAAGTTTGTATTGGTCAAAAACCTGATCCTACACAGAGAGTGGAGTAGGAGTTGCTCCAAAGAATACTGACGTCAGTGGAAGACTTTGTGTGTATTCCCATGGGTTTGTGATCCAGGCAAAATCACAGAAAAATCATAGATAAAATTTTAATTCAGTTTTCACATTTTATGAGTGTGGACTTTAGTGAAGTGACTCTTCATTTACATATGTGTAAGTGGGGATAACTGCTCATCCATGATGGAAAATCACAAAGGGAAAAAGCTTCCAGCTGAGCGAGATGGATGTCTCCAGGACTAGGAAGAGCTGCCAGTAACTGGCCAGTTGGTACTGCTGCCACAAGTAACTTTGCAGGACAGCTTCTGATTGTGAAACTTACTTCCAGATTTTTCTGCAATGCTTGGAAGGATGGCACTGAAGATATAAACCTGTGTGGCTTGTTTCTAAAATGTGAACAGCAAAACTGGGTGATGGAAATACCTCACTTCTTTCAATTATGTTAACTTTTATCCTGGTGGGTATTGCACAAGTCCTAGTTTTTAGGATATACAAAAATAAACAAGCAGTGACAGCTAGTGAGTATGGTTTAGCTGTCAGGGCAACTGGAAAACTGTGTTTTATTCCAGGCTCTTTTACTAACACACTTGAGTGGAGTAAGAGACTTAATTCTTCTTTGACCTCAATAACAGTCTCTGAGATAAAATCTCTTGTAAGAAAGGACTATCTTTTGCAAAGTATGGGGATAGCACCTCTCACACCAGAGTTGTGATTTCAGTCAGGGTCTCTGTGTGCTCTGCTGACTGGAAACTAATTAATAGTATTGAGCTTGATATTTTGACATTGTTTAAAGGTTAGAAACTCTCTACCCTAAATGCACAGTTGAGCATTTTGGTGTCATTTTTTTTAATAGAAGTTCAGCAACAGTCCTCAGGCTTTTCTCTCCCCATTTCTTAAAAGAGATTTTAAAATTGATGTAGAAAATTATAATTTGATCTTAAAAATATTCCATTGTGACAGGAGGACAGATATCAGTGTCTTTTTGTTATGTGAGTTATTGAAGTTTGACATCCTTTGAGGAATATTTTTCATAACCCACTGTTTGCTGCCCTGTCTATCCAATTATTTAGAACAAGCAATCTGTCATTTTATTGTTTCCTTCCAATTATATAACTTTGGTGACAGTCATGGCAGAGTATCCTCTGTAAGGAAAATCAAATCTCACTGTGGATTCCAAAGGCTACAGAGTGTGTGTACGTGTGTGCGTGTGCGTGCATTGTGTGGAAATGGAGTGGAAATATTAAAAGAAGACAGTTGGTGAGTGTCATTTAAAAAATAACTGCTTGTACACACTGCAGAAGACTCAAAAGGGAAGCAAACTGTGTTTTCCTCATTCTCAGTTTTCAGGAGCAGAGTAGGTATAACCTGTGCAGGCAGTGGATGCTCTACTGCAAATACTGAAGTGGTGACCACACTCTCTCCCCCATAATTATACAGCAGTTGCATATATTTAGCCTAAAAAATGCCCATAGCACTGTAAAGAGAAACTATTCTGTTTTCAGGGAGGTCATTCTGTCTCTCTGTCCATCTGAGAGACTCATCTAGTGAAAGGGCCAGAAAGAGGGCCAGTCCCTTGGAGCTGTTATCAGATCAGACACATTTATTAAACAGTGAGGGACAAATGGGGTCCTCAGTTACAGCATGTTGCTCCCTTCAACTTCAGAAGCAGTTGCACAATGTGCCAGGAATGAAGATCACTCGATCATTTTCATTTAGTGACTGATAGAGTCAGACTGGAACATTTCAGACTTATGTACTAAATTTGAAACTGGAAGCAAGTTGCTGGATTTTGCTGTCTTTGTTGCCATCAGAGGGAAGGGAAAAGCATTCGAGTGGCAGTTGGGTCCAACACCAGTTAGCTAGTCAGAAAGTAGAGAACAGCAGTGAAGCTGGGAAGAAACAGCATGCAAACAGCTGCAGTGTGAGATAGAATAAGCGAGTGTCAGTGGTGTTAGATGGTAGAGCTGTGTGAACACTTTCACACTCAAAGCAAAATTGTCAAGTTATCGTGTCCAATTGGGCATGGATTTCTTATTATATCACTGCAGTACTACAAGCTGTACTGGTTACAGAACCCTTAATTAAAGATGCAGAGGAGGAAAAAAAGAAAATTAATAAAATTGTTCTTGTTTTTGATCTTTGAAGAAGAATATTATACTCTGCTGTAAACCTATGCTGAACAAAACCGTGTAAGCATATGCTTATACACTGGTGAAACCATGCTTAAGTGCTGTGTTGAATTTGGTTTTGAAAGTTTCAAACATTTAAACCAAAATGCTTTTGATATAATATCTTTTTTTTTCCCTTTTTCCTGAACATTCAATGTGTTTCAGAGTAAGCGCTAGCCAACCCAGTTCTTCTGTGTATCTCACAGTCCTAATTTGTGAAGCTGTTCAGGCTTTTGGGGGTACTTCAGCAAAAGCTGATAGAATGATCAGAGAAAGATCTAATGATTACAGACACTATTAGGGTTCCAACCTTTATCAGCTTCCCAGGGATTTTTTTCAGCACATTATACAAGCTTTATTAGAAATCAGAACCTTTTATCTGCTATTTGGAGATGATTTCCCTAACTTGACAGTATACTCTACCCCAGCCCACGAGTATTTCTGCTAGATGATGCTCTTGCTTGGCCTGTGTACATCAGACATCTTCTAACAGTGAGAAAAACTTGCAATTTTCTTTACATCAAATTTCAAGAAGATTGTTAAGTAGTTTTAGAAATGATTCAATGAAGTTTTATTAGTCCATTTTCAATGTCAGTTCAGTTAAACCGCTTTTCAAAGAAACCACAGCTGAAAACGGCATGACCAGGTCTGGATCTGTTCTCCACGAAGACTCCTTTGTTTCAGTCCTAGTCCTTTACTCTAAGCATTTTGTCGTATTCAGTGCCCTTGCTTTTTTCTTGCAGCTATTTGAGGAGGCCAGCTGGGATCTCAAGACTAGACGTTGCCATTCTGTTTTGTAGATGAGTGGCCTTTTTATATGGACAAATGTAGGACTGCATTGGCATGGACCACTAGGTCAACCTACTCACAACTTGTTGCAGATATTTATGTTGTTTCAAAAAATAACAAAAGCCACCAAAGAAATTACAACTATCAAAGCAAATAGAACCCATGTGACTCCTGTGCCCATGATGTTGCCCAGACCACTAAACATTACATTGAATGAGATGTGAGAAATAAAAAGGCAAGGAAAGTTTGAGCATGTAAGTCATGCTTACAAAAGAAACCAAGTGAAGGACTGGTAGTTGCAGTACCATGTAAGAAGTACCAGCAGGAAAGGCGCTGTGGGTATTACCATGCACATGAGCACACTGTGAAGTCCTCTGGTTTCACAAATTGACAGGTATTCTGATAGTGCTGCTCCAGATTTTGTGCTGACACAGGGTCCTACACCATTAATACTAAATGCTGAAATGAACTTGGGCAAATTCCGAACCTGATCTAAGTCCTTTGAAGCCAATGTAGTTATGACAAGAATTATTTTTACTGGTTGTTTCTTAACTTCTTTTTTCCTATGACTGACAGCTTTGCTTTTGGCTATGGTAGTAAGTACGGAAACAAATTTATCACCGTGTTAAAAATGGGACTAATTTATATCTAAGCAAACATACAAGTCATGCCTATTACAGAAAAGCTTAACGCTGGCTGCAGTGAACTTGAGCCATGGATGACTAGAGAACAGGACATTTCTCAGTTCTTCTGGATACTTAAATCAAAACATAATGCAAGTCTCACTCTTTTTAAAAGAACTCTGACTGAAAATTCTCCATACAGCACAGATTTGCATGCTGAATGTAAATTTTCTAGGATTTTTTTCCAGAAATCTGCATTTAGATAGAAGCATTTTACCAAGTCTAAACCCTAAGATTTCATATGTATCTTGGTCTTTATTTTCCATTTTTATGTCTCTGTGTGTGCTGCACATAGGTAAAAAGAAGGAAGGAAGGTTTTCTTTGACGGTTTTTGATATAGGGAATCCAGCACAAATTCCAATGTATTAGGAGGACTGTAATAAAAATCCTTATTCAAATCTTGAGCCGAAACGAACTAAACTTTTGTGATCCATCAACCAAATAGATGACAAGACTTCTTAAGGACCCCATTCTCTGAGCCTTAAATTTGAACTTGGCTTTTTCTTTCATCCTTAAACAAAACCAAAACACAACAGTTAGGGAGACACTCAGTTAATACACTTGTCTTTTGTATTCAAACTCCCGCTATTTCTTGCTTGCACTTTTACACGCATTTAGAGAGCTACAATACCCCCCTGCATAACAAGGTAGCAACATATTTTTGAGTTCAGGAAGGAAAAATTAACCTTGGTGGATATGTTAAGGTACTAACTCAAATCCCTTACATTAAGTTTTCCATGGTATTATAGATATTTATCTCACATTTTTATTTCAGGCCATTCTCCTTCTCCAAACACTGTATGTCTCTTTAGCCTGCTCCACTCGAGTTTCCTTTTGCCAGAGAAGCCTCAGGTTTTATATTTAATTTGGGAACTCTCTCTATCCTCTTGCATCTCTAGCTATCAATCTTTTTAGGTGCTGTGTAGCTTATGATATGACAATGATTTTGAACCCAGTTAGTGGCTCAACTCACTCACATTGCAGCTGGTATCTACACACAGTGGCAGTGTGTCAAGTATGGATACAGAAACATGGTTCATGTGTTGTGCCACAAAAAGGAAAGGCATACAGTCTTTACTGAACAAAATTCAGCATTGACATCTCTGAGCATATAAGAAATATCTGACTACTCAAAAGACACTGCTTACATGTAAAAGCTGAGTGTCCTGGATGGGAAAAGGTGTTTATAGATCTGTTCTGTCTTTGGTTTTGCCATAATGTCTGTCTGTCCATCCATCCATCCATCCATCCATCCATCTCCAACTCCCCTCCCTGACATCAGTTTTGCAATTCAACTTGAACAGGCTGATTTTTTTCATTCTAAATCACTGCAAAACTGTACTGAATATTTTCCTGGAAAGACTAAGACTGCTTAAAGCACACATATTCTTATATGTGTGGCAAGTGAAAACATTTTTAATGGTGTTAAGGGCTCTAACCTGGAAGGTGCTAAGCATTTTCAGAAATGTGTTTTGAGCCCTCGGTTTTGAGGATGATTGACGTCTTTTAGGATCAGGCCCTCGTTTTTCATCAAAGAAACGTAATAACACATCAGTTTAATTTGAAGTGACTTTGCCATAAACCTATTTCTCTTTCAGAATGGGTTGGATATCAGTAGGATTAAATGTTCTGACTATACAAAGAAATTCCCCTGAATGTAAGCTTTTAAATGCCCCTTCAAACAATGATCAGATGTGGAAAGTTGAGATCTGTTTCCTGTGTGTGGCAGACTGGCAGTGAGTGGACCTAGGCTTAGAGTTTCTGCCTTCAGTAACAGAATTTTGTTAGTAAGTCTGCCAAAACCAGGAAATTGCTGGCAGCTTTGGTGGAAAGTGAAGAATTCAGTGGTTTTTGTCATCCCAAAAAGTTTGCACTTATGAAGCGCTCTCTTGTATAATAAAGTCCATTTGTCTGATGTAAGAGATTTCAACAGCTTGTCAATGTTCCACAAGAAGCAAGAAGAAATAGTTCTGTTGATGCTGTATGTAGAGGTAATAAAGATGTCGAGATGCCATGCTCTGTGTTCTTCTGGTTGTTTGTTTGTTTGTTTGTTTTTTTTTCTGGTGTATCAGGGAAATGTAAACAGAGTGAGAATGTAATTTAATTCAAGGTCAGCCACAGACATGATGTGAGACCTCATAGAATGAACAAATGAATAATAAACAAAACTTAAAAATATCTATTGCTGTCTTTATAGTCTTTCTGTTTGTTTGGAAGGACAAGTTCTTTGTATTTTATTTTGTTTATTACAGAGGAGATGAACCTGAGAATAGGAAGGTTTAGAATTAGTATGAGGAATGCTTTTTGGTAGAAAAGTCTGTTCAGCTCTTTTGAAAATGCTCGCAAAGGAGGAGACAGAACTCTGGTTGCTTGCTTCAAGTTAAACTTGAAGTGGACAAAACACTCCAATGTTATAGCACTGGGACATTGTGTGCCATTGAGACTTTTCCAGCTCTAACTTCTATAGAGTATCACCTATGAGTCCGTGTCACTCATGTACTTGGGAGGGTGGAATTTAACCTGATGCTTGTATGCAAAACTTTAAACACAAACTATTGAATTATTTTGGAAAGAATGATACTGGTATGTCTTAGAAAATTAGAAACCTATAAATAGAATCCAGATAACAGGACATATATTTATTTTTCATTTGGAAGTGGTGTTGAACAGCTCACTAAAGTTTTTGAAAATTCTGTGGGCTGCTGTGCCTCATGTACATAAATATTATCAGACAAAGCTCATGTGTATAAATATTCCCAGACTTGGGCTCATTGCCAATTCAAATCCCTTTATATTGCTCTTTTCCTTATGTAGATTCAATATTCCCACTGCACTCCAGCAAAGCAGCAATTTCTATTTATAGTTTCTCTAGTCTATATTTGTTATAATGAATATGGATAATATATGCTCACAGAAGTTATTAATACTATTCTATTACATGCATAGCACTTGCATGGTCCTGCTCTCCGAGGTGTTCAGATGGAAAGAACAGGAGGAAACTGTTTATGTTTCTCTACTTCACGAAAATATACCAGCATCAGGGTACCCAAAGTGCTGATGCCTGGATTGCTCTGAGCTGTATGTGAAAATATCTTTCTTTTTCCATTGGTACATACTGTGTATCACTAGTGTTCCCCTTATGTATCAGGGGCTTCTCGAACATTTCATGTTACACCTATGAATATTGACTAACAGCACTATATCAACATTGTCAAAAGCCAATCCTAATATTTGACAACATCTAAGTGGGATAGGATGTGTTTGCTCTGATGAAGCTTGGACATGAAGGATGATGTATAGAAAAAAGGAGTGGAAGAAAAGAAGCCCTTGATATCAAAAGACTAACATTTAGTGTTCTTAAAAAAAAATCTAACATTACTATTAGTGAAGCTGATTTAAGTAAAGCTGAATGCTCAACATAACGCATTCCTAATGTGTCTGCTTAACAGAACCAGTTTGTGATATTGTTGAGCTACTGTATGCAAAGAACAAATAAGGGTGGTTTGTTTTGTTTTGTTTTTCTTCTTTTTTTTATCTTCCTGAAAGAGTTGCAGAAAGCTGGACTGGATGATCTTTCTTAATGTAAGTCACTGATTAATAAAATGTGTTATAATAGGTGTGACATGCACTTTAAGACTTTCAAAGCTATGTAGTCTCCCATTAATTCAAGTGCAAATTGGAATATGGTTACATTCTGTTGAAATAAAGTGACTGAGACTTCAAGGATCCCGTTTTACTTACATTTATGAAGTTTGTGATAATTCACCACAGCAGCAAAAACTGGCAAGAACAGAGAGATTCAATTTGGTCTCTCTCTTTCTCTCTCTCTCTCCCCTACTCCTAATGCTTAACAAATTTTCCAGAGAGATGCACATACTTATATTCTCAGGACTGTCAGTTTAAGAAATGTACTGCTTGCTTTTTCCTTTTATAAATTAATTACAGTTGAACCTTTTACTAAATCCAGAGAAAATATTTCTGTTTTTAAAAAGGTTTTTCATACATTATGGTCTAATCCTGTATGATTTAACTGTGGTCGTGAGCTTTTTCTCACACTGTGGAAAACATGATTTCACTATAAAAACTTTTTTTTTTTTTTTCTGATATACTGTGCCTTTCTGGCATTATACAAGTCATTGAAGTTGTTTACTCTTTGTCATTGTTTTTCTTGGTCAGATAATGCTTGTGCGGGAAGAGTCACGAGGAAGGGCTCAGATTAGTCCTATTGAGCCTAAGAGCATTTAATCCGCCCATTCTAGGTAATGAGTTTGTGCCACTTGTGTTTTGTTTGTTTCTAGTTGTATGTTTTCCTCATGCTTTTCTGGGTGCAATCCAATCAATGTTTAATTTCCCAAACTGGCCCAGTGAGAAGATTTATTTCATTGTGTTTGTCCTGCAAACAATATTCACTGTGAAGCTTCAGGAAAGGTTATTGAAACACTTCAGGAAAAAAAAAAAAAAAAAAAAAAAGAGGTCTGCTTGAGCATTCATCTGAATATGCATGTTAAGAATCTCTTCGGGTCCTGGGACAGGCTGAGATTTCACAGTGCAGAAGGGTATTAACTGAGCTGGTGCAACGGCTGCACAAGATAGCTGTTGTTTATAGGGCAGCTGACTCATAAACAAGCAAGAAAAATATTTAGGAGCAGATATGTGCACAAACCAGTGATCAGCTGTGGCTGCCATATCATTTCTTGAAACAAGAAAGCAAAGTAAATCCACCCATACTTTAGAGACTTCATTACTGCCTAAAATAAGTGAAGACTTTAAAAATTGTGCCAGAGACTGACCTTCCATAATCTTGTGCATTTAGTCTAATATGTTGATCTCATTACACTGCACTTGTCATACCTGGTAGCTGTGGAGCAGGGAAGTAAAAAGGTGGTTTAAAAAATGGTCAAGGTATTCTAATAAAAAAAGCTCAAAGTCTTATTATTTTTTTTTATTATTATTTGTGTCCTTGCTAAAAATACATTGCACTTATATAACACTTTCCACAGGAGAATCTCCAACACTTCACAGATTTGAACGTAGCCTCCCAGACTGCTGGTGAAACAGCAGGCAATACTCTGCATATTTCTACGTCGAGTAAATGCAAGCAAAGAAAGTTGCATGTGTCTTTTTTTGACAACAGAAAGCTTGTGAAATGAAACATTGAGAAGCCCACAGAAGAGGATTTCCTTTATAATTTTAGTCAAAGTTTGGAATATTAAAAAAGTCCTAATATTTTTAAAAATCAAAATATATAGACCCCGACGTGAAATTTTACTGACTTTTTACAATTGAGAAAATTCAAGGAAGAAGTGTGAGATTGGGGGCGGCACTTCAGGCTCCCACTCTCCCTCTGAAGGATGTGTAATCCTTTATATCAAATGTGTAAGAGAAATGAGGAGAACAAGGAGATCCTGCTGGGCTATATCATACTGCTTTGCAGCATGTATGGAAGGTACAGCAGAGGCAGAGGTTACACCACTGTTAGAGAAATCTGTTTTCACAAAGGGCTGTGTTTCATAATGAGACAGTAGACTGGAACAGAGCAAAATGTCAATGCCTTCTTCATTTATCTGGAAATACTTTAAGCAGCATGTAAGCAATTATTTTATTTGGTGGGTAGATATGTAATTGCACTGTATAGTTTTTAAGCATGAAGTCTAAATACCCCCACATGAAAAGGAAAAAGTCCTTTTTAGTGGTTATGAAAATAAACAGTTAAGCACCCAGCAGTGAAAGGGTCAAAATGGTTGTATTAACTGAACTCTCCTGAGGACATATGTTGTTTACAGTATACGTTTAAAATAATATTCCTGGCTAGTCAAGCTTTCCCTCAGGATAATGCAATTACAACAGTAACAGAGGATTAATTAAAGACTCTCCCATAGGTGTTGCTAGAGATCTTGAATCGACCAAAGGGGGATGCATTACCAACTCAGCACAGAGGTGAACAGACCAGAGCTGTTCAAAATAATTAGTTAGGCACAAGGGCAAGGTTGAGCTTTTTGCCTCATTTATCTGATTTTGATTAATACTATAATTTATTTTTTTTATGCAGAAGAAGCATATTGGTTCCCATTTATGCATGAGAAATGAATGAGGAAGATCAAGCTTCCGAATAAAGAAATCAATAGCACATGAATTTATTCTGGTCCAGTGTCAAGTAGGATATAATTTTCTTCTATTTTTTTCTTTGACACCTGGTTTAAATGCTTGGCACCAAGGGGCAATTTTTATGCCTCAAAGGGAACAACAGTCCTGCTCATGCACATGGAGTGATGCAGATGCATGACAAGGAACAACCACAACGTGAGAGTGTATTAGAGCTGGAAGTTCATTTCCCTGTTTTTTTTCGTCTTCAGAATCATCCGTGTATGCACTTGTAAAGTCCTGATAGAAGCTGAGTCATAGTTCTCAATTTGGCAAGGCTACTAATTTGGAATGACAATGATATAGTCGAAAAAATTAAGGTACTCCCTCTCTCCAAATGTCTTTTTTAAGACAGAAAAATTATAGCAATCCAGAATGTGTTATTTTTGCATAAATTTTTACTTTGGTATGTCTCTGTCTTGAGGTTCCTGTTCTGGATGGACATTTCATTCGACAGAAAAGATACTGTGCAAAATTTAGATGAAGTGTACAAAAGTCTGCAGTAGAAATGAGTCAACACCTATCGCAAATGTGGTGTACTGGGGAGATTTGGGCTACATCCCCCATACATCATAACCTGTCAGCAGACTGACTTTGGACTGTAAGGCTAATCTTAAAGTTTCTGGGGCTCTTGTGAGCACATCTGCCCTGAGCTGTGTTATGGCAGCCTCCCATTCAGATTTTAAGTATTTATCTAATTTTTGCCACATAAAAACTACAACAATCTCAAAAGAGAAGACTGAAATACATCACATAATAATTTATTTAGAACTTTCATTTAAAAAATTATATCTCATGAAGAAAGTGATAATCTCTTCATAGTGAATATTTTATTCTCAGGAAACATGAAATCAGAGTCTCATATGGGCGTATTATGCCAGTTAACCCTGTCTGATTTAAAGACGTGAGAAATCTCTTTTGTCTGACTGGATTTATTTTGTCATAAGCAATTAATTTTTCTGAAAGGTAGTAGAGTGAGAAGAAGGGAAAATGAATTGATGCAATGTACATATTTGTTGTTTATTCAGTTTTCTTTCAGATATTGTTAATATGAAGCTTACAATACTAGAATATATTCCACTTATTTAGCCATAAATGTGAAGGAAACTTTACGATGTTCCAAACTTTCTTAATGAGTAGGGTCACTGTGCCTTTTAATTCCTGAATTATAAGAGAAGGAAAAGAATTCTAAGATTATATAAGGACATTTTTTTCAAAAAAACTCAAAATGTCAGAAGGGTTGTATCAGTTTAACTGAAATAAGATCGGATTATCTGTGAAGGGAGTCCTGGGAAAATATTGCCTGTTTCACTGCATGAAAAATCCTCCTCTTTACCCATATTGTGGCAGATTTAGTAAAGAGTATTCAGGAGAATTCTGTAAGGAGAAAACAAAGAACTTGCCAAGAAAAACATTAACTCAATATCTACTGTACCTATAATTTTCAAAGGCAACAGCTAGTAATATGACCCTAGTAGATTTATATGTGCCATCACGTTTCACAATTGCCCCTTGATAAGAGAGATACTCTTCACTGAGAATCGGAAATCATGTGTGTTCATATAAATCTACTTTTTAACTGATCTAACAGAGTACAGTATCCTAAAAGGACACAGTTGTGTCCCACTGATGGAGTACTGCTTTGGGCACGTTTCTGGACCTGTGCAAACGGCAGATTTGCATGCCATAGCGTCTATGCCTTGGAGGTTTTCTTACGGCTCTGTATCAGATCTTTTCTTTATACTGTACATTTACCCACACCTATCAGTGCCTCCAGGACTGATTGCACTGCTCAATATGGGAGTGGTGTGTATTGCAATTTTGACCTGCGTGACAGTATTGGAAGCAAATGGCAGCTGTGTATTTGTGGGGAGGCTTCATTGATCACGTGTGAACCTTGTGACTGCAGAAGATGTGCATAAAGCTGTGCATGTGGAACTTGTTTTGATACAGGTAGGAAAGTGCAGGCAGATACAAACTTTTTCTTTTCTGTAAACTTTTGCATTTCTCTTAGTTCCATAAGTAGACTTTTATGGATATTGGAGGTCCTGATGTTATAGCCTACTGGAGGCCCCTTTAGTAGCTGTCACTAGATGGTGCCAGCAGTATAAGTGAGGTGTCCCCCTCTTTTCCACCTCTGATTCAGAGCTCGCTCTGTCAAGGACCTCAAGTGCTTTGGCTCAGTGCAAAAGTTGTGTTTCCATCAAGTTCTGGGAATCCAGAGTACCTGCTTTGTCCCTAAAGGCTAATAGATCAATAAGGATTAATTAGAGAATTGCCAGAAATTTGGACTTACCTTGTGTGTGTGTGTGTGTGTATTTCTTACAAACGCAAAGGAGATCTCTCGTTCTGGCAGTATTTTCAAAGAAGCTTAAGATAAGCAGATGGCCACTAGTTTTATTTTAGCATTTTCTCACCTTTGCCTAGAAGATTTGACCTTTATCAAGTCTGCTGGAAGCTAATCTTCTTTCTCACCAGTACAGGGATATCCTACATTCTTGTTCAAAAGCCAGCCTGGCAGAGGACTTGGGGGAGACCAACAGTGACTGGCCATAAGAGAGGTGGAAAAGGGAGCACTGTATCTCAGAGGAGTGGGCTTTTCCCAATACTTTGTGCCATTGCTTGGAGTCGATTTGGATGGTTCTTTTGAGACCTAGCAAATATGGAAATAGGTCTTTAAAAAGGGTCTTTTCCTCAGAGAGTGTGTGGAGATGGCTCTGGACTAAGGATGGTGGAGAGTATATGGAGGATGGGAGAGGAAAATTAATAGAAGGACTAGTTAGGAAACAGCATGAATTGTGTTTTCCCTGCTGTGCGTTGTCGTCGCTATTTTTAATGGTTTCCCATTGAAAGAGAAAACCTTCCTGAGACCAAACCTTCATCTCTTTGGCCTCAGCAAGAGTTTAGCTAAAGAAGGCACCAGTCAAAAACACCAGGTTTTCACCCTTAGCAATAAAAGCCTTTCCCTTCTGGTGAAAGCAGGGCACATTGCTCTCAAATGGGGAGAGATACTAAGTGCAGTGACAATTGTTTCCCAGGGAGAATGATTCGGCAGGAAGCCAGTATTTAATCACATAGCCACATCACATCATTACAGAGTGTCACTCTATGCAACCACCTGATGCAGTGCACCGCACCTCTGTAGCATAATGCTGGCTTCCTGCCAACAATTTAGACAAAGCTGCTATCAGCTTTTATAATTGCTTCCCTTGATGAAAAAACACAGCGAAATGGCAGAGCTAGAATGGGAATGAAAGGGAGAGTTATGAGACCACAAAGTTCCCAGACTTCCAAGTTGCACCTATTAGCCAGCAATTAAATTACTGGACAACTTCAAAAGTCCACCACAACTGGCACTAATAGTCAGCCTTGCTGGCAGTCTCTTCAGAGAGGCCAAGGATTAAATGTATGTAAAGATGGAGCAGCTCACTGTATCCCTAAAATAATGCCCTTGGGAAATATTTGACCATTTTGCACACATCCTGTAGCTGAGCTGGCAACTTAGCATAGCACAGCACTATATGTATGCTTACATTAGCACTACAAAAACACTGCTAGTCATACATGGACAAGTCCACCAGAACGTTTAAGAAAATGTGTGCTCTTCTATATGCTATCTACATCGTTTGACGTATGAGCCAGCAATGTGCCCTTGCTGCAAAGAAGCCGAAGGCTATCCTGGGCTGCAGTGTGCAAAGTATTTCCAGCAGGTCAAGGGAGATGGTCCTTCTTTTCTAATCAGCATTGGTGAGGCCACACCTGGAGCACTAGATCCAGTTCTGGGCTCTCCAGTATGAGAGAGATATCCCCAGTAAAAGAGAGACATGGAGCTACTGGAGGGAGTCCAGTGAAAGACCGCAAAGATGATTAAGGAACTGGAGCATCTCTCATGAGAAAATGCTGAGAAAGCTGAGAGTGTTCAGCCTGGAGAAGAGAAGGCTCAGGGGGATCTTATCAATGTGTACAAGTATCTGAAGGAAGGGTGTAAAGAAGATAGAGTCAGGCTTGCTTCAGTGGTGCCCAGTGACAGGACCAGAGGCAATGGGCACAAACCAAAACACAGGAGTTTCCATCCGAACATCAGTAAATGCCTTTTCACTGTGAGGGTAACTGAGCACTGGAACAGGTTGCTCAGAGAAGTTGTGGAGTCTCCATCCTTGGAGGTATTCAATACCTATCTGGACATGGCCCTGGGCAACTGGCTCTAGGTGGCCCTACTGGAACTGGACTAAATGACCTCCAAAGGTGTCTTCCAGCCTCAACCATTCTGTGATACTATGATTCTGTGACAATCATGGTACAATACTTACAGGTACTAAAAAAAACAAGATCATGACTGAAATAGGCAAATAATCCAGTTTTCAAACCACAATTCCTTTACTTGGTCCTATCCAGCTAAATCTTAAGTACATGCAGTTCAGACTATAAGACCACATACTGATTCAGGCTATACAGGAAATAAAACAAGAACAGGGTTTATACAAAGTGATCTTCCCCCAGGTATTCCTGCCCAAGCATAATCTGAGGAATTTCATGAGCCTGGGCTTGCATCTGCCCCAGTGAGCTTAATAGACACCACCGGTCCTATCATCCATAAACTCGTCTAATCTGTTCTTAATTGCCTTTTTACTTTTAGCCATCTTTACTTGATATGACATTGAGTTTCATGATTTAATTATTGTGCTGCGTGGAAACAAACTTTCCCTTTCGTACATTTTAAGCCTGCAGGCTGAGAGTTTCCTTGGTTCATTGTAGCATTCTCATTCAAATAAAGAGGAACAAGAATGAGTCAGCTCCACATGGTTTTGGATGTTTCTATGTTTTAATCACCTGCATACAGTGTCACTGTTGTCAGCCTTTGTGTCGACAGAGGTAAGGCTGCAGTAGCCCCCTGGGTGGCTTAGTGCTGTACCCTGCTCTCTGTGTTCTGGGCAATGTACAAACCTGGAGCAGTCAGATTCTCCAACCCCACCTCTCCCCAGATCTTGCAGTCCAAATATAAGATGCAGTAAAACAGACTGATAGAGGGAAGTGTGGAAAAACAACAACCCAGGGTGAGTCAGCATGACTGACAGCATGCCCACCTATTTTTCCTGGATGTTGCTGGTTGTTTCAGGACAAGACTAGAACCATGAATGCAAATCCTCTGAGGTAAAATAATTTCCACCCACTTTTCAATATTCTAGTGAAAAAAAATCAAAAAAATCTCACCTTGCATTCCTGAAATATTGCCTCCAGGCTCACATTTCTCTAGTGACAGATTTGGAGGGAATCAGCGGTTTCACTGCTGCTGTGGCTGAAGAGGAACAATAGTACCATCCTAAGGAGTCCTGGTTTCGATTCAAGCAGGCATCCACATGGCCAAGAAGATGAGCATCACCACACAGCCTCTAAAGTCTGAAAAGTGGATACACGTACAACAGAGTTTGACACAAAATGGATAATCTCCTTTGCCAATGCAATAAAGTGACCTCTCTCAAGTCTGAACACTCATAACTGTGTCCTATTTTAGATTACATAAGCAGTTTGTAGAAATGGGCATGAGCATCTAGAACTAAGGCTTTTCCAGACTTCGTTTTATTGCTATATATTAACTGGGTTTTGATTCAGTCCTGCCTTAGCATATGGTAACTTCTAATTTTGCAGGACAGTGGGTTGCATGTACTATATATGCCTGATAGAATAGTATAAGCAAAAAACTTCTGTCAGTTCAATATCCTTTTTGTCCTTTTTCTTCCAAGTGTAAAAATGCAATTGGCTGCAGACAGAAAGAAGCAGTCTTAACAAAGCAGCGTATATGTCTTAACGTTAGTCTTGATTAAAACGAAGCCTGCAATGTTGTTTTATGGCTGTGTTTGCTTAATGTATGACTTTCCATAGGAGACATTACCTGTTTATCTATTAAAAGCAGGGTACTCTGTTATTCATTACAGGCAAACAGCATGTGAATATGTGGGCACATTTATTGTTAAGGTCAATACAATGGTAAGATTTGATCCTCTTTTCTTTGTTGCTTAGGAAAGAAAATAAAATACTTACAAAGTCTGGGTTAATTTTTTTTCTTTGCTGCTGACACCAGTGGGATATGCTTTAAGTATGTATTCCCTAGTGGGCCAGGCCATCAAATACATAAATTATGTTAGGGCAAGGAAGACAGTATCAGGGTCTGATTTCATACAGATCTCGACATGATTCTCAATTTGTAAAGCTAATCAACCACTTTCCTTACATATCTTTCCTGCAGAAATGCTTGTCTAACCAACAACTTGCAAACCTAATTAGCCAGTGTGCCTTTTCACTTACCATTCGGCAATAACCTGTGAGATGTTTTTTGTGTCTTTAGAAACTTATATATATGATATAGACATTCTGTTCCAGGCTTATATGGTGTTTCCTAGGAAAACATCTAAGAATCATTCCTAAGTAAAAGTTTTAATTTCTGTGGATGTTTAAATTTTTACATCCATGTGGATGAATGTGAGCCTATGTGTATGTGCCTTCCTCACACAGTCTGATGTTTTCATATTTTGTATAGCCTTTGTGAAGCAAGGTATGCTGAGGAGCCTATAGTGCATAAATGATGATCTTAAGTACCCATATTACAACTCTTCAACTTCTTAATTGCTACCACTTAAAACAAAATGTATATGCCTATGGGATAGATGTAATATCATAAATTATCAGGACAGTCCAGGTGGCTGGATTTTATTTCCTAATGGTTCAAAAAAATCATCTCCTGATTTGATCAGTCTCTGAAAAGCCCTGCTAGAATCCATCTCAGTCCATGTCTCAGTAGCCCTTCTCTCCTACATTCTGAGTCTGTATGACTTCCCCCTAAAGTCAATGGAAATTTGAGTATTTGCCATCTGGCAGCAAGTGCAAACCACCACTGTTGAATTAGATGGGACTAGAAAGTGCATCAGTCCTTATATTTCTGGAAAATTCTGACATCGTGTGCTGGCATCCTGTTCTCACAGTTAGTAATGATGGGATGAGGGAAGTGAATGAGCTCACAAGAAGTAATAGCCTGTAGGAATCCCTCAGTAGCTTCTTGTGCAGCCATACATGGAACAACCTTATTGCCATCAGGATGAAGAATTTGTGCCGATATAGTAAAGAAGGCCAGAGTTACAGATTTCTCAGGGAAATCCAAAGTAATTTGATTTTGTGAAATATATTTGGCCTGCCCCAGACAGAATTTAAGTGCACTTTTTATTGCCTGCTATAAATATCTGTCTTCCACCCTGCCCCAGGGGAACTGTGAGATAGCAACAAAAGCTTCCCCTCTGTAAAGGCTGTCTTCTCCTACCAGCAGGTGCTGTTGCTGTGCTGAGTAGGGATAAGAAAGCAGGGAGCCTAGTAAAATCTGGTTTCAGTGCCTGCTGCTTCTACCACAGCCTCCTCTGGCTTCCAATTTTTGTTTTATCAGCATGGAAATCAGTGATGTAATTCTGGAGGAAGCACCCTTGCATGTCTACATGCAGTTACTCGGGATTTGGCTTAAAGTGACCAGCATACAGAAGACATACATGAGGCCGTGAGTCTGGTTCAACCTCGTTTGGGTTTTTCTGTTCTCATTATTAGTCTTTGTAATTATTATTAGTTTCGCTTAACATCTTCCATCTGTACTCCTTTTAGCACTTCTAAATTATTGCATTGCACTTACCACTAATAGATATCAGGTGATTCTTCATCCTTTGCAGCATCTCAAACAATCCCTTCTGTATCTGAGGCTTGGCCATTTGTTGAGCTGTACTGGTGTCAATTAAAAATCTGACTTTAAATTCTTTTGGTTAAGATAGTATAGAAGGATTTGTGTGGACACTCATATTTTGGATTATTTGCAAGTCACTTAAAATGGACTTAAACTAAACCAACTAAAACAGAAGGATGTCCAAATGGAGGCTGGCACCAGTTTAATTAAACTGCAGCAACTATGTATATAAACAAGGCTTAAATCTACAGACTGTAAATTACTTTCGACTGTAGCATTACTCATTTCATTTCACAGCATCACAGGAGAAGTTCAGTTGCTCTTGTATTTAGCCAAAATGTGGATCAGTCACTCCACAGTAGATTTTGATGAGCCCCATATGGATGCACATAGAACCTCCACTAAACAGAGGAAATACCAGAGCACTTTCATTAAGTAACCTTGAATATATGACATTACAGTTTCTTATGCAAAGCACCGGTGAAAATTCAATTGCTTCTAGCCACTCAAGTACACTATTTTGTAGAATGAGTATGTACTGAATCTATCCAGTCATCTTTAATGTCAATTGATTATTCATGAAAACTTAGTGTTATTAAAAATGTTGCAAATTTGCAAATATGTTTTGGTAAGCATATTCCATACTCATCTGATCAAATATTTTTTTTTTTAATCTCTTGAATCTGTGACTATCATGTGGACTCACTGCCAGTTAAGTATTCTCTGTAGAAGTGATCAGATGTCATATGAAAGTTAAGCAAAAAAGCTGTAATTTTCATTCTGAACTTTAGCAATATGATATTCTATTAATTAAAGACATTGTGGCCTTGCAATGTGAGATTAATGAGATCCCAGTTTTTTAGGCAAACCTGAATTTCAATATGTTTTTTTTCTTACAGTATATCACAAATTGTAGTTGTGGAAATGAGCTGTCTTATTCATCAGAGTGTATTGAATTTAATAGAAACACATATCTAGTGAAAGTTAAACAAGTGCTTAAGTATCTCATGGAAACAGTGCTTCTGGACTGGGGAACAGAATCATTTTCTTTTATTCTTTCTTCCTTCCCTCTTTCCTTCCTCCCTTCTTCCCTTCCTTTCAGTAGCTTTTCCACAAATCTTCCCATATTAATTTTTAAGAATATTGGAAGCAGCATTATTGATGTCATCTTCCTTACTATATTATGCAAAGAAATAAATTTATGGAAAATAGAACCTATTGTCTAATTCAGATTTCAGCTAGAGCACTAAGCAATGCCCTGAATTTTGTCTGCCACCATCCTATACCACTTAACTGATAGAATTGGTACTTAAAACCTCTTTTTGTTAAGTTTGACCTTGCCTTATGTATTCAAAGAAGTGCCTTATACAAATTCTATCCTTTATGCACAGAAGAGTTAGTGTACATAAAAGTGAAGGGGAAAGTAATTTGACTCTGTAAGATCTTATCCATGTATTTTAACTAAAGGTTCTTATTCCTCCAATTCTATTTCCCAAGAAAATGGATCTGAAGGATGAAAAAGGTCTGCAGTATTCCTATTGCACCTTGACCATGGTAGAATTTGATTTAGTTTCAATCCTGTCATGCCTAAAGGCAAATTCTTTTTTCCAAAAGGAAGGAAAAAGACTGTTAATGAAAATTCTTAGCCAGCCTTGAAGCTATATATTACGATCAGGGTTTAATTGCATTCCTTTACTTTTTTGGTGTCTTTTTTGGTGTTGTTTCCCTATTTTTGGTGCTGCCTCATTACTCTGACTCAATTTAGCATGATATTTAATAATTTAGCATGATATTTAATTGGTGGGAATATTCATGAGTTCAAGGCCAAGCATTTTCTAAAGTACCTGGTTCCACTGGGATTGTGTCACCTTAGTTGATTATAAGGAAGCCAGGCACTATACTGGACACAGTTAAAGATTAAGAAATCTGTGGAGGCAAGCACTCCTATAAAATCCATTGCTGAAAAATTATTAAGCTTCTTTGTGTGTGTGTTGTTTTGGCATTTTTTTCCCCAGGAATACTGGTCTTATTAAGGATGTGTTGGTTTGCTCTCCACCAACACAGCATTTAACCATGTGTATTTTTTATACTACTCTAACAGAATCCTACACTATTCGTTGCTAATGTTTTGCCCCTTAAGAAGGTTTCACCACAAGGTCATAAAGCACTCAGGCAACTATTTGGCATATGCTGCCATTTCCTGACAATATCTTGAAGTATTCTCAATCCTGGAAAAATAATTCTATCAGAATAAAACATAAATAGTAATTCTCTAAAGAATGTTAATCTCTCTCTTGAATCAATGGGGATCCATTTTCCCTATGTGCCTTCAAGACTGGATGGAGCTTCAAAAACTCACAGATCTTTGGAAAAGGAAACAAACTGGTCTGGAAGAGAAGGCAATGTAATATGTTATATGCCAGGTTTTGTCTCACTGGAGAAAAACTAATTGGTTCCTACTGACTCACCCACTTAGAGATTTATCTGTACTTCATCAAGAGCAATAAACTATTTTTTGTTGATTATGAGGCGCCTGGCTGAATTCTTGGGCAGGGGCAGTTGTAGGTTACAGCTAGTCCTGGAGTTGTCTTGTGGTTATGGAACTTGACTGGATTTCAGAATTCTGTGTTCAGTTCCCAGCAATGCCACAGACTCCCTTGGGCAAGTTGTTAAAGCTGTGTGTGCCTCAGTTCTCAGTCCGGAATTAGCCTTTGACCTTGTCTGAGTAATGGTGCCCTGAGAGTCTTTTCATAGGGCTCACTAATGCCATGCTCCTGCATGAAGTTTTGACAGTTTCCCCCACACCATTACCAGTTCTAAAGGAAATCTTAGCTGAGGAATAAATACCAAAAAGCAGATACCAGAGCAAAGTTAAACCGTTATGTTTGAGTGAATGGTATCCTCCACGTCTGGAGTCAGTCCCTCCTGTCTGATTGGAACTGATCCCAACCAGTACAGATTTCTTCTGTGGCTATGGGTGAATCGCTTAATCTATTTCATTTTCACCATCTACAGAGTAGGGTTACTGATGCACTTAAGAGAGAGCTGTTTAGAGGATTAATTAGCTAGGGTCAATTTGGCATCAGCTCAGTTCACGTACCTGGGAACTGGGCAGAGAGGGGAGGAAGGAGGAGGAGAGGCAGAGTAGCAGGACCTCCTGTGCCATGGTGGTTGTGGCAGGCACAATGCACTGATGCTCCGCAAGGGCACAGCTGCCATGCCCCATCGCAAACAGGATCATGCTTGTGCCAGGTCTGCTGCTTAGGGCCCATTCTTAATTCCAGAATGTGATGGCTTTAGCAGGCAGGCAATGTCCCATCTAACTGGTCTACCTGGTCCTCCTCTGTGTTCACAAGGTGGAAAAGACATACATTGTCCCCTGGGCAAGGGGGGACTATCTTGCAAACAAGCCTCTACTA
The DNA here is from genome assembly GCF_000699245.1 of Pterocles gutturalis. NCBI lineage: Eukaryota > Metazoa > Chordata > Aves > Pterocliformes > Pteroclidae > Pterocles > Pterocles gutturalis. The sequence continues at coordinate 65,422 of NW_010100362.1, forward strand.
TTTAGAAAAGCAATGAAGAGGAAAAGGTCATCAACACTGTCTTTATATATTTTGTGGTTGGTAGGATGAAGAAGAGTCAATCTCTGATTTCTCTTCAACTTTTTTTACTTAGATTGGGTACACAATAAATCATTCTGCTCATGTCAGGATGTTATTTTTCTCTATAGGGGTTGTCTTACAGTGCAGCCCTGCTTAGATAAGACACTCACATAATAATAGGTGATGAACTGGTAATGCAATGACATTCACTAACCAAAGTTCTCTCATTTCAGTACTCCAAGGGGTAGTCAGTTCTAAGAACAGCCCTGCCTGTCAAACATCCATTCCCTGGAATTACTGCTTTTTTAAAAAAACATATTTCCAGAATGAGCCAAGTTAAATACAAACATATAGCAGGGAGTCCAATTTTACTGTGGAAACACATCCTTGTTATACCATTATTTACATAGCATTTTTCCATGATAGTTACACATATGCTGGTGCAGCACTAAAAACCAAGGCTTTTGTGCTAGTCATCCTAAAAAAGGAAAAAACTAAAGCATAAAACAAGCAGACTAGAGTACTTTTAACTGGCTTGTCAACAAATTCTTCTATTCGTTTTTCACAAATCTCACTTGAGGATGCAGTGTTTATCGATTTAATAAACAGGGTATGTTATACTTATCTCTGTTCCTATCTATACAACTGCAATTATTTTTTGTCCTTGTATGCCATTTGATGAACAAATATCTGATTACCTACATAGACAACTGTTCTAGCTATTTTTGAAAACATGTCCTTTCTGCATCAGTAGTCAATTGTACATACTGTTACCTCAACACAACTACAAAGTGTAAGTGGATTCCTGTAAATTAAGATAGCTATAATAAATAATGAATGACACTAATTTTTGTCATTTGTTCCTATCTGAGGCAACCGTTTTCACCATTTTCCTTGTCTATCTAATTAAGTATTTATATAAATAATAATAATCTTAAATTTAAAAAATTCTAAGTTGCTTTAAGGCTGGAGATTCTTCTTGTGAGATTTCTGGTAAAGTTTGGTATTATATTATATTTGTGAGACAATATCGTATTTTAGGAGCTTTGTTAAGCTATCTAGTACCTGGGATGGGTGCTATCTTCAGCAATTGGCAGAATTTTCAATGAACAAATTTATGTATTAATTATATTATGTCCCATTAAGTTGTTCTGGAAGTGTGACCCAGTAACAATTACAGCTAATAGGAAGGTCATAATCTTTCAACTATAAAATATTTAGGCATCTGATTAAAAAAAAAAAAAGAAAAAAAGAAAAGAAAAAAGAATAGCACATGACCAAACATACACCAAAAGTTACTAAACCCAAAGGATAAATAGTTATGGTAGAGCCATTGTTAGTACAGTGAGAAGATTATTCATCCAAGCTACTAGGGGAGAGAAACTGAATAAAGATCCCACTGGTAGAAATTGGGTGAGTTCAGTGAACAGTTGCAGAAGGTCTATTTTATCAAATCTTTTATTTGATAGTACTACACAATAATTTTGGCTATGCTATCACAGGAAATGTAGTTTTCTTTAATCAAGTAACAGAAAATCCTACCTGTTAAACATTGAATGAATAAAGTAAAACAAAGCATGAATCATTCAGTAATTTTTAATTATTTAATAATAATACAGCAACTCTGAGTCCCCTCAAAAGAATATTGATATCCCCCCCTCTGTCATGTCATAGTGACCTCAATAAATTTATTCATTTTTTGTGCTTGTAATTACTTACAAACCTGCTTAACTCCTTGCAGAATGAGAGGCTGTATGAAAGACAATCCACTGAAGGCAATTGGACAAATCGTACTCATCAAGCCAAGCATGAATCTAAGCTTTTCCAGGTTCAGAGCCTAAAACGGTGCTTAGTGCTGATTTGGGATTGGATGGGCAGGGGTGAAGAGACTATAATACTGCCAGCTTTATTTAATTAGAAACAAAGACTACATGCTGACTGAAAATAAAAGAAGCAGATCAGCAATATTTACATGCTTTGCTTTCCTTCTCAAAACCTAATATGTCTGAACACTTCAAAAGTATAAGTGCACAATTTGTATTAACTATTTCTTTAAAAGGAAGGGGCAAATTTATTCAACTTGGGTTTTGTTCTTTCTATTTTACCCTTCGTATATCAAGAATCTATACCTATAGAAAACCATCTCAAAACTCTGGGCCTGATTTTTACTTATAATAAGGATTCCACTCTGGCAGTACATAAGGAGACTTCTAGTGAATGGGAATGTGTTTTTTTACCAGCCAAATACTATTAAATGAGTTTTATGAAAGTAAGAATTGAGAACACTCATTTTAATTCAGTCTCTTTGGCCCTTTTTAACTGATGAACTTTGTTCACTTTAAGCAATACTGTCCTCTGTAGTGTGATCCAATTTACATTTTTCTTGGAGACTTTACAAAGCAGTAGGTTCATGATCTAGGGAAAATAATCAATGAAAAAAGAATATAAATGGCCAATATGAACTGTGTTTTCCTCCGCTGTGTACTTCAGTAGCCAAAGTACTTCAACTTACACATCTTAATACCAACCTTAAGGATGAGATGTCTCTAAAGCCTGGGAACCTGTACTTCTGGCACATATTTGACTTATAAACCATGCATTATCATCGAAAGTTTTGGGTTGGTTTCTGGTTATCTCCTGTAGTTCTCTTTTTCATTTGAATTCCCTCTCTGAAGAGAATTTTAAAACCAAGTTTGGATTGTGGGGGCCATGCTGAAAACAATTGGAAGAGATTCTTATATGAAACTTGCCATGAATTCCGGGTGCATTCTCTATAAAAAGAAACTTTGAAAAATGTGCCTCAGGCCCACCCCACAAAGGAAAGCCCAACAGCAGCAATGCAGGCTTCATTTTCTTAGGGACAGGGAATACAGCAAGAGGGTTCAGTCTGCATATACTGTCTAATACATGAGAAATCTTGGAGTCCTGATAGCCTTAATCCCTGCCACAGAAGTGTATAAAATTTCACAGCTAAGCTGCCAGAAAAGCCAAGACCACACCAGGAAAGCCGTCTGCTTACAAGAAGATACCTGCCAGGTCTTGTCTGCCAAAGCCTGGACTAATGAATGAATACACAATATCCCAATCAATCAAACTGGATTTGTCTTTGCCCCAGGTCTAGGTGAGGTCTGGTATGAGGTGACCATATCTGTCAAGCATGCAGTAGTTGTGGCCAAGAAACTGTCTGTACATTTATGCATTTATCACGGCAGATATGAATAGAAGTCTTTATTTTTTAACTAAATGTAGTATATGCACACACTGGCTGCATATATCTAAATGTATACTCATACAAAGAGAGAGAAAGACATATCTACAAACACACACTGCCCAATATAGGTATGTCTGTATGCAGATACCTATACACACATACAGGCATAGTCCTTTTGTTTTCCTCATTAATTGTTTTTTGCTAAAAAAGACTTCAGTCTTGCATATATTTTTCAGTACAAACACTAGGACTGCGATTGCATGAAACACTGAAAAAAATCCAAACCACAGATTTCTTTTTTTAACTGTAGTGGAAACTCTTGCTTCTAGAGTTTTAATCCTCCATCACACTCATTGCTGTCTGTTGGGTAAATAGACTGCATTTTCAAAAATATGTGTATTTGCATGAGAAAAGATAAAGGTATAGTGTGACAATCAGGTAACAACTTATGTAGTCTTTACAGCCATGTTAGAGATTGTGGTGACTATTTTGACATGTAGGGGTTCAGCCTGACAATGGTAGCAGTTACTTGGTGGTTGCTCACATGGACAGGGGCTACACCAAGCCGTAAGAGGATCTCATCTAGGGGTGGGTGTTAACTGTTTCTTTGAGCCTAGGTGTGCTGAGGCTGATGACTAGTCCCCACTTCCTGGGAACATGCTTCTAGGCCCAGAACAGGGTAGGGTGAGTCAGAGAGTGGTCTGATAAAAGATAAAATGGTCATAGAGTAATCACAGATAAGTCATCGCCTGAGGGGTGGGAAGATACTTAAACATAGTGATAGTAGCCAGATATGTTGGTGAGGTAAGGAGGAGGCATGACAGTAGAGCACCTTCCCATTCTGTCATCCTTCACTAATTCAAATCTATCCTTGGGTCTGTCCTAGCTTCAGGGTGGTCTAATGACACAATACGCAGTGGTTCTTTGCCAGTTTATATGTTAGCAGAAGAAAGCGGTAGCTTAGAGCCTTGGGAATGCAGGACTTGTTGACTCACACTCATGGTAATTCAAAAGTGTCTTGGTTGATGCATGCCTTCATAGGGCTGTCCTCTAGCCACATTCAGAGATATACACATCTCCTTTAAAAATTTAAAGTGACTTTGATCACTTTTATTGCAAGTACAAAGCCAAATGTAACAGCATCAACATTTTAGAAATTTAAGTTGTGAGTTTATCCTGTGAACTGATGGCAGTCAGAGTCTTGAGTGGATTCCCCCATTCCTGCCTGGGAGTTTGGCTGCTTGGTCTCAGGACCAGTGTAGATGTGGTGCAGAGGCCTGTCCCTCCTTGCTTGAGAGTTGCCTTTAAGCTCAGGCCCTCATCTTTGGCCACTTCCTGAGCTACACTGGCTTGACTTTCTTGCTCGATGTTGGACCTGCCTCACCTATATGGACTTGAGGGTGATCACTGGACTTCAGATGAGCCCAGTAACCATCCCTGGAGCTGCTCTTTTCTTCTTGCTTGGTTGCTGTAGGTCTGCACCTCACATCAATGAGGCTACTGTCCCCACCCACTCTCCCCTGGTTCTCAGCTCCTGGATCCCCTCAGCTGTCACAGTGGCCTGCTCTTGCTGTTCCTTGGCAGTCAAAGGGGGTCTGTCCAGGGGTTTCAGTGGGAGCCCTTAGGCCAGTGCTGAGAACTTCTAGAGTTTTAGAATTATACTATTTAATTAAAATATCTAAAACATTGCTTCATAGTCTACATATAGAGAATTATTATAATTCTACATATGCAAGGCAGTGCCTCTGCAACTATGCCTACAGGTGCACAGAGAATATGCTGCTTTCCAGAGAAAACCTGCTGAATATCACAGAGGTCATTCTGATGCAAACACTACATTTTCAAAGACAGGAAGATTTCCAGGGGTCTAGAGTCATTGTTGAGAAATAAAAGCAGTAGAGTGGCTAGAGCAGTTGGGCTGACCCTTGAAAACCATGGTTCAAGACCTCATGAAGCTACATACATAACGTATGACCCCAAGGTGGTTTCAGTCACCTCATGTAATGTGAGTCAGCTAAGTTCACATTTCCTGTGCAGTCAGCAAAGGGAAATTTGCACCCCTAAAGGATGAATCATCTTGTCTCAACACAACTAGAATCTATTACCCACTTTAGGTGGCTTGTGGTCCCTGTGAATCATGAAAAAAGTATAGAAAACTGATCTTCTGACTATGAAAGTTAGGTGAGATGGTTTCTCATCTGTAAAATGGGGATAATTTCCTGATCCTATTACATAATAGGAAGGGATGATAAAAAAATATGACAGGTTTGGCTTACGTGGCCTCCATTTTGTAATATACCATACGTCTTTTTTAGGGAGTTTTGGAGAGGGGCAGAATTGTGTGACCAATGCATTTTGAACACACAGTGTGGACAGCACACAGTGTCCCATTGATTTCACTTGACACTCACCTATTGACTAGTAGAAAATTCATTGACATTGTTGTGGATCCCAAAGCTTCTGTGGAATCACCTCCAAGTACACTTTCATATTAAACAGAGGTTCTCTCCTAACTATTCAGATGTAACTTTTATTAACATTAATGAGAGTTATACATATGCATTGGAAAAAGAATAGACCCTGAGGGCATCATATGGATGGCCCTTCAATATTCTGTGGCTCTCAGTGGTACTTTGTACTGTATGGCACACAACGTAATGGGTCCATTGACTTTGTATCACTCTAGGTCACTAGCCCTAATATGATGTTAATAGAAACCTTCTTATTAAGATCCTAATTATGTGCGTGGTAACAAGACACACACTATATCTTCCATATTGCTACTTCCAAACCACTACAATGCATTCTCTCATAGGAACAATGTAGGAGTGACCATATCAGATGACCTCTGCTACATGTTAGCAGTACTCATAAATCCTAACCTGTCAAACTCAATCTCTTTTGGCACCAGAAGGACATTTTAAATCTAGATGCTTCAATCCTGAATCTGAGAGAAAAGCATATTAAAGTAGTGCTGATACAGCTATCAGATCAAATACATTTTCCATTATTCTGCCTAGAATGGATTAAAATGTAGGTCCCTGTGATCAAAGGGCAGTGAATGAAAGCACAAGACTCGTCTCTGTCCTCTAGTTGCATAAACTCAATGTGTTTGCTTCTTTTTTGTTCAGTCTGCAGTGTCTAACACAGTATATTTGGGGCTGCAGGTGATGTTTCCTAAACTACCTGTATTATGTAAATGAACTGCTAAAACAACTGAAGTGTCTGATCATTATCAGTCTGAAAGTGGAACAATCAAAACTCTAGAAGCTGAGAAACAAAGCAGCTCCCTGCAATTATCTGTTTTGAAGGAATACACTGATTTGACATTCCTAAGAAGTCAGAGATGTCTGATTTCATAATATAATTTGTAGTAGAAAAGGCAAGTTAAACATTTGCCTACACACATCATGTTTACACGTGTTCAAAGAACTTCCCCAAAACTTTGCAGTCTCACCTAACTGTATCATTTTTTGAGACTTATTCACTGTTGCAGGTTTGCAAACAAATTCAGAAACATGTTCCAACTCAGCTTGCTTTGCTTTTGGGGATCTCTTCATATTTCAGTGCTTCTGTGTGTTTAATGAATACACAGATGAAGAAAAAGAACAAAAAAAATTAGTTTTTTGTCCCATAGGACGCATGAATATGGCATCAAGCAAAGCTGTTTTGCCATGTATCCTCAAAGCTACAGGAAGGTGAAATAGAAATAATACGGATTTCTGCAGCGTATCAATTCATCCTGTAGTGAGCTGAACAAATAATTTGAAATGCATAAATCATGCAATGAATGTATCTTCTTTTCCTCCTCATGAAAAATCCACAAACAAATTCACTTGCAAAAAAAAATTTTGTCATTAAAAATATATTAAACTGGGACTCTTTCAAAATTATCCTATGTGCTTTCTACTCTTGTGTTACCTTTTTCACATTTCTAAGGACCAGCACCGATCCATGAACAGGTCACACCACTCCACTTCCAGGCCACCGTTCTCTCATTACCCATATTTTCTCTACAACCAAATGTCTTTCCATCTATCCATTGAAAGAGGATATCAGTTGATAGAAGTAAAACATCTCAATTATTACTCACATTGCTCTTTCCTAACATGTTCTCCTGTTTGTTTGCTTTAGTTACACATATGTCTGCATACCTTGCTGAATCAGGGCCACAGGGAAGAATGTAAATATTTTAAAACCTTCCTGGGTTAATCATGAGCAGCTGTCTCCAAATATTCTATCTACAGTATTCAAGATGTGTAACTGAGTTGCGAGTGCTTCCGTAAGTCACAAATCACGTGCCACTGGTTTGCTCCTTGGTAAACGAGCAACCTCCTGTGTGACTACTCATGCATGTGAATGCCTACCTGCGACTTTGAAATTTGCTTGCCATGAACTTTCAAGACAACTAAGCTCCCCCATATGAGTGTTTACTGAATTTGCAAATGACGGTAAGAGTAAACGTGGTCCAAGAGGTTGTGTTGATGAGAGTCAAGGAACCTCGGCAAGAGGCTTTTCAGCAAAACCCTCAATCTATGTTTCCCCTCCCAGCCCAGGCAGAGTTGGCCATATGCTGGGATCTTGGCTTTTCGAGTACAGAAGTCCCATGTTGGTATAAGTTGTTTAAAAATGCAACTAGAACAGAGTGTTGTGTGAGTAGTTTTACTTGCCAATAATGCAAGTTCAGATCAATCAAGTACTGAGTAATGGGTGCCTCAGAGGACTTAGGCATTCCTCAGTTTATTTTCTGAAACCAGCCTCAACTTGTGATACGTAGGTAAAAAAGCTTATATGGCAGTAGATGTGCCTTTTGAGGCAGGAAGAAAATTCTTCTTTTCAGATAATTACTCCTAAGTATAATTTATTTCAATAACCTGATTTAGAAATTTGAGTGATGGGTAGGTGAGCAATAAAATATTCCTCACACACTTAAGAAGTGAGAAGTGTCCACACATTCAGAAATATTCACATTTTTCCAAACTGATTCAGCCTTTCTCTTCTTCCAATGTCCTGGGGAACATGCTGGGAAGCAGCACAACTGAAAAAGAAATAGAGAACTGCTGCAATTAAATGTAATTTTAAGTGGCATGAAATTGAGCAAACCCAGAATAAGAAAATAAACAGAGCGGCCCCAGATTTTCCTTAGTGTAAGTTCCCTGACTTCAGTAGAGTTACATGAAAAATATATTTGCACTCACTCTCTTTCTTTCTCTCTCTTCCTGAATTCTTGATGTCAGCTTAAAAAGGAGAGTGAGAGGGAGAGAGAAAAAGTGAGAGAGGAGTGTATGGAAATTAACGTTTCAGCTTTCAGAAATGTACATTTAATGAAAAGTTTGAAAATAACCAACCTTTCATGCCCCAAAGAATTACTGAAAAAGATCTTCTGTGTTTGCAACCTTGTTGGCAGTCAGGCTGTCTTGGGCAGCAGTAATTTTCAGTGAGAGGATTGCCATAAAAGCCTGAAAACCCACAGAGCTAATAGAAAACAGGCAGAGAAAGTGAAGTCTCAACCAGGAATTCATAGGCAGAGACTTCCAAGCTCAGTTCAGCTGTGTGAGGTCTGGCTGAGTCACGCACTGCCACAGATTGGACTGGTACATCTAGCATAGCACCAGACTGAAGAACTTGGCATGTGAAGTCTAGGGTTAGGCTCCAAACACTTTCCTGGTGAGATTTCATCCAAGGGAGTATATTAGCCAGCAGCCTCCCTGCCTGCTAGGGAGCATCCCTGTTTTTAATTCTCTGCCCCTCTATGTTTAAGTTCCCATAAATATCATGGGAATTAATTTGTGCATGTCCGTGCTCTAAACTGAGGCAGTGCTATGCATGATGCATCTTTATGCTTTCAGAGACTTTCTAGTGTGTAAATCAGTCACTGTGGACTGACACAGGCAAACCTTTGGGGAGTGCTACAAGAAGAGTAGTGAAAGAAGACATGCTGGGAAATGAGGAGAAGGACATAGGTATGATTGCATTAACATATAAACACGGACTGAGAATAATATCAGTATGAGTCACTTACTAGAAGAGAACAGGTTTGGACATTTGCTTCTAGGTTTTTGTTTTTTTTTTTTTTAAGCTGTTGAGAAATATTTTAAATTAAACACAATTCCCCCATTGATAAGGAAGAAACAAAAGAAAACTGAAAGTTGTTGATGTCATTTAGTAAAGGACCAGACAACCCCTTTTTGTAAAATCCTTTGCTGCTACATCACACTATATATGGGGTTTTTTTGAGATTTCTTTTCCCATCCTAGTGAGGAAATGGGAGGAATCCTTTACAATTGTACATATGATGCAATAAATTCACTTCTAGCCACCATGTCATGGCCTTAATCCTGCACTTCTTCCTCTAGCAGCACTCATGCTGGAGCAAGTGGCAGGGAGGCCGACTGTGGCTGGCTTTTCTTTGTTATTGTCTGCAGCCCCTGACAGGGCTGCGCAGCTCTCAGGTCTGTTTGCATGGTTTAGACCTCTCAGATGACTATAGTAAAAGCAAGAGAAAATGGGTAAGCACAAAAAAAAAAAAAAAAAAAAAAGAAAAAGGTGAGAAACAAAAAAAAAAAAAAAAAAAAAAAAGTAAATATAGGTGTTTGTGAGCTCAGTTAGGGCAAGCTAAAGCCAACCACTTAGGAAAAGGGTGGTGGAAAGATTGTTAAAATAAAAGGTATTTTTGTTATTAAAGTGGAGATGAAGTAGAAGAAAAAAACAAAAACAAAAAAAAATCAAGAGGAGCTCTACCTGGAGATGCCTGTAGAAGCTGACATGAGTGACCTGTAACGGACTGGATGCTGCTGTGGGAGTGGAAACACAAATGGGAAAGGGTCAGGACTGGGAACAGAGACTTCAGAGCACAGTTGGTCCCCTAAGCAGATCGCATTTGGATCTGAGATATTCAGCTGGCTCCTACATCTATACTGTACTGGGGTAAACCTCAGACACAAACCAGCTCCAATTTTGAGAAAGTTCAGATCCCCATTTGCTTCCCTGGCTTCAAATCATCTGCAGTAGCATGGATGGTCATAAGGAAAAGTGTTTTAGTGCACTCTAGCTACAGAGAAAGTATTTATTTTAGCATTTTGTATGTGTGCAGCAATTTTCAGAACCTCAGAAAGATCTGAAAATGGAAATAAATATGAAGACTGACAATATTCTAGCTGTTTTTTTTATTGATAATGAGCAAATCTAGAAACACCTAAAAACCATTGGAGGGTGAACCTCTAAAGCTGCAGTGGTTTCAGAAATTCAGTTTGGGTACGTATCTAAAAGTTCAGTTCACGTGAATGGAAGCTCCAAAATACCTGTATCATCTTGGAATAGCAGACGCTTGCAGAACAGGACTTTTTTAGGAGTCTGGGACAGCAGCAAAATTAGAGGAGCTTTTTATGGCTGAACGATACTTTACATAGATAAGTTAGGGGGTGTGTATCTGAGCTCTCACAAAGGTTTTGGACTTAGTTTGGTATTTGGATTAGTTCTTATTTTATTTGGCTGCCCTTATGCAAAATACATTTACACTTTGTTCTCTGCAATACAGAATTATGTGGCTTCCCTAGGGAGACTGGTAGCCCAATGGTCTATCTATGGGCACACTTACTACGCTTGAAGACCTTCTTAGAACAGCTGGCAATTGAGGGCATTTTTCATGGACAACAAAATCCTGAAATCAGTAGTGAGCTTTTTATCAAAACCAGATCACCTCTTCAGGACTGATGCCCTTTTCCACTGTGTATTGTCCTTCCTTTGGTGGGTTTTTATTTTATTTTGGGATGGCAGAGATACTAGTCTTTGAGCTAAGCTGGCTGTCACCCTCTGAATTAACAGTTGTGGATGGTTTGTTGTTGGTGATTCTTGCTTTAACCATGGGGAGGGACAGTCATCTTGGTACGAATGGGGTTGTTTTGGTACGTCTTGGTCACTTCAGCAGCAAATGATTTAATAAGTACGCAGTGCAATGTGGACTGCAGCTCTGAACAGTAAAATGTTTCTAGAGAGAAATAATACTATGTCAACCTTGGGCTCAAGCTGGAATCTGTCCTGTGCGTTGAATGACTTTTTATCAATGTTTACCACCTAGTCTTGTGACAGTGCAATATGTTTCATTATATGCAGCTCGCTAACACAAAAGTGGGGGGGTTGAATTTACTTTCCCATAATTTTCTTCTTCTAATTTCCCTTCTTGGACAGATTAGCCCGATGAAGCTTGGTAGCTACAGGAACAGTGTCTGAAGCTTTACCAAAGCCTGGGTAAAAACAGTGGGAAAGTGTAGGAGAGGTCCTTTTTGCCTTTCCACTACCTATGTACATAGGGTGGACACAAACTTGAGCTGTATTTTTACATACTAGCAAGAGTCCACTATGAAGGAAAATACCTGGAATGGCTTTTTGTGTTCAACTTAAAGAAGACAATGTTGAATCATCTGGGTTCAGGTTTTTCTCTCCCCAGGAAGGTCCATGGTTAAAAAAAGAAAATAAAAAACTGCTTAGTCCCTCAAACTTGAAAGCCAAGATATTCACACACAGAATGGGCCAAATCCTGAAGGGATTTATGATACGTTTCTGTTGTATGGTGATGCCAAACACAGGAGGAATCTCCACACATCCACTGCAGAGAAAATCTCCATGGCAGCTGTTCGCATTGCCTTGCGGAGGGAGGGGGGAGGAAGTGGGTATTTTGGGGCCTGAATCAGTAGCTTTGAACAACACACAAAAACACCGGAGCCAGTGGCGGAGCAGGGAGCAATGGGCAGCATCCACTAGTCCTTGGCCAACAGCCGGCAGCAGCCCAGCCATGGGAGGGGTCTGTGGTTTGGAGGCCCCTGAGCTCTTGGGACCAAGGATTCCTTTCCCTTAGGCTTGTGGTGCTTCAGACAACAGACAGGCTCTACCCTGTTTCTCAGGATTTGATTATGAAATAATTAGAAGACAATTTTCTCTAAGACAGCAACCTTTGTTTACATTGAGGAAACACACTGCAACGTTGGTTTGTCTTTTTTTCCCACTTTATGCACAATTTTTGTCTTCAGATGTATATCAGTTTGGAGTTTTTCTTGGACTTGCATTTCAGTGCAAAGCTGCCTGCAGAAGTCCAGTAACTTTCTTACAGTCTGCAGCCTAAGTGGAAGCCTCAGTTGGGCAAGTTTAAAATTAAAAGTTCTGGTGCTCGTTACAATAGCAAAACCTTTTAATAGCACCAGAGAGGCAAGGGAACTTCACCAGATAACTAAATCCATTGATCTCTAATCCTTTGGGCCATACTTACTGTGGAAGACTTGCATGCATGGCTTCAATCCAGAACCGCATGCTGCCAAAAAACGCTTAGTACGTTAGCAGCCAAGAAAAATGTAAGAGGTCTGCTCTGCATGTGGGAAACAACATAAAAAGAAGCGGCTTTTTAGCTTAGTCTGACAAACGTTAGCATATAACACTGATATTAAAATGAAATGGCAGAAATTCTCAATCATATCTTGGATGTAAGGGACTTATGTGTGCTAATTAAAAGGGACTGGGTGGCACTTTAGGCTGCTCTGTTGTAAGTTTCTTCTCAAGTACTCCAGTTCAAAACCTTCCTCAGTGAAGAAGCTGCTATTAATGTGCATTTCTTGCAGGCTGAAACATTAAAAAGAGAGATCTACTGAAGTCAGATGCATTTCCTCCTCTATTTAGACACGAATACAGATGTTATTCATATCAAATATATATTATTCTCTGTCTCTGGTGACTGATCTTAAGGAACTATAAAAACTAGCTAAATATATTTATGGCTTTATACTAGTGCCCATACCCAGATAACTCTTAATGCACTTCTCTATAAATACCAATTAGTAATGCACGTCAGAGAGAGGTCTGTGTTAAATAAAACTTCATGTTATGCCTTCCAGGTACCGCCGACAGTCTCAGAGACTCTGTAAATGCAGAGATGGTGGTTTTTTTAAAAAATAATATCACTATTGGCCCTCGCTGTTTTCACTGCATACTTGGTACTTTCCACTTTTCAGCTTACTGATATTTTATTTGTGTGTGTGTACACACACATGCACACATCCCATATACAGTATATAGACTCTGTATAAATTACTTCAGGATGTTTTTCAGAAAAGTTCTTTGCACATGTCAAAGGAGTTACAAATGCAATTCTCTTGGAGCAGAGAATATCAAGAGATGTATCATCTGTCACGGATGACGAATACCCCAAACAGAACAAGCATTGGTTTTTGTTTGTGCCTGGGTGACATAAAATTCGCTTGGATTTCCCTAGTCCTCTGAGCATTCAGAGATATTTCTAACAGGCAAGTTCCAGCTTTCTGAGGGCTGGTGCAACTCCTGTGCCTGCTGACATCTTCCAAGAATTAGGTATTCTTCAAATGACAGCAGGTGAGGATGGCCACAGCTGAAGTGGGGTCACAGGCACAACTAATAACTTCCAGATACCCCTTAATCTGGTAGCAGTTCCCATTTGTAACAGGGTGACCTAGCAAAGCCAGACACACTTGCTGTTCAGCAAGTATCTGTTAGAAGTCCGAGCAAATCGGCTACACCATACTACCTAGGATTTGTGAAAGCTTTGGTCTAGAATTTGTGTGAGCGTGTAAGACTTGTGTGTTTGTAGGTGCAAACTGGGCATGTCTACATAATGTTTTGAGCAAACATTTTTTCAGTCAAGTTCCAGCTTATGTTCATATTCTGTCACTTGGACAAAAGCCTTTGTTGAGGCACAAGGTCTGAGTCACCCTCAGGAGAAAGTATGGTCTGAGCTACCCTGGTGTGGGCCCAAGGCACACCACAGCCTTCTCTACACATGGGCAGAGCTCACTCACAGTGTATACAATGCGTGGTTCACATCGGCTATGTCAGGTCTGGCATCCTTCCTGAGATGGTTTGGAGGTTGTAGGCTGCAAGGCATGGAGTATTTATGGGTCACCAGAGCTTAGATCACCCTGTGACAGAATGGGTGCACTACACTGTGATAGAAGTGTCCAGCATCCACTGATGGGAATGCACAGAGCTGAGACAAGGGATACACCAGGCGCCTAAGCCAAGTCTTCAGGGTGCTTTGTAAGGCCTGTTTCGGATGCCTCACTTCCCAAATGCAAAACAACATGCCAGCTTTGTAGTCAGAGGAATCAGGGAGAGGTAAATCATTTAGATCTTCACAGGAGACAACCAAGTTGCAAAGTGTGCCTTTTTAGTCAGACTTTTGGTAATCCATAAGTTAGGATGGAGGCACTAGACACCACCGAGAAACGTGTCATCTGCCTCAACTTGCTGAAAGAGGTCACAGAGCAAATGTAAGCTATTAATATCCTGTACTCATAATGGCTATATTTCTTTGCTTTTTTTGTACTACTGAAAAACCCTACAATAATCTCCAGTCCTTAATTCTAGCAGACCCTTTTCTTCTAGTTTACAATAATGAGATATTACAATATCCTCTGGAAGTCGGAGGCACTGACAGAATGCACTCCAGCACTGCATGTTCTACCACACCACAGCACAATGGGACACCATTACTGGGAACCAAGTCTGTTCAATCTTGTTATGTCCTTCCAGAGCCAAATCCTGCTTGACTTACTCATGAAAAAATCCTATTGAATTCAGTGGGCATTTTGCCTGAGAGGGGAGCGGTGAAGAGCCCTCCCTCACATTCTTCAGGCATTTTGCTGAAGAGGGACTGAGCATTCAAGACACTGAGTTTCTGCTGGGTGGCACAGGACCATGTATCTTCTCAGGAGAGCTCCTGTAATCCCTAGGAAAAAATAATCAGGTGATTAAGAAACTGCGATTTCTGATGAGCTTTGTATTTTCAGTTTTGTTTTGTTAATCCATTAAAGCAAAGCTTTCACCAAATACTTCCATTTATAAACTGTTTTGATTTACAGAGAGGTTTTTATTGACTTTAGATAAATAATAATAGTTGCTTGTGAAAACAGAGCATCTGAAAACAACAGAGAAACATTTCCTTTTTTCACACAAAAGTTGTAAGCTGTCAGGAGGACTTTCTCGACACAGCAGCATGTTTGAGCTACAGTCCTTCAGACCAATTTCCCCTCCCCACTTTATGATGGGATTTTAATCCAAACAAAGCAAGAGATAGTTTAGGTGGGAAAAAAAAATTAAAAATCAAAGCCTTTAAAGTGGCTGAGGGATGTTCAAACTGGCCTGTTGAAAACTCAGGGTATTTCCACTTTCCGCTGTTTATTTAATGTAACAAGTTCATGTGACTTGTTTAATCAGTTATTACTGTCCTGATAAAATACAAATGAACCTATTAATGCATGAACTGTACCGAAATAATGACCTGTCAGCCCCCAAGATCTGGCCTATTGAATACACATGGATTCTGTATGACAGACTTCTGGTAGACCCAGACATGAAACTCTAGATTAGACTATGGACCTGACATCCCTCGAGAACGTTTGGATGCTTTCACATCTGGGTTTCAGCAAAATTAGTCATAAGATCTTATCTCTGATACTTTCTCCCACCATATTTAACCTAAGGACTTAAATGGTAGATTTGCCATTTAACTACACTTTTCCCAGCTTATTTCTTTTGTGTTTTTACGATGATTCTCAAGCTTTTGGTGCCTGTTGCTCACCCAAGAACCTAAAGAGCAACAGCCAACCATAAATCTGTGGGTTTTTTTCCCAATAGCCACATTAGTTTAAAAACAGGAAATCCTTCTTCAAAGTTTTCAGTGACTCTTTCAGAAGATCAAGTCACTGTCCGTAGACGTATTGTTGTTGATGCATTTTCCAACTCATGTTACCTAAGAAATTGTGAGTGGTTCTTGCCACCTAATTATTCTCCCACCCCCTGCCAAATAAAACAGGATAAACATATATTGATTTCAAGGGAGATTTTGGGTCAGAATTTTCTGTAACTGATTGGTTTCTTAACCTGTAAGGATGTGAGTCCACCCTTTCCTTGTACTAAATCCCCTTCAGCTGGTTCTGTGGAACATTGTAATGCATGTACAGAATCAATGGAATGCCCTGCTTGGAAGGTTAATGAATAAATTATATTCCTCCTCCCTATTCATCTCTTCTGATGTTTGAGTGAACGGTTGAAGCAGTAATAATTACTTAATGTGAACTTACATAAGGGAGGTACGTATTATGACATTACGCCTGTATGTGTATAAAGTGCTCCAGTTTTATCAGAAATGAGGTACTATTGCCAAAAATATTCATAAATAGGAAAATAAGATCAAGATGCCTTCTCCACTCAGATTCCTCAAATAAACTCCATGTTACTCAAATTCCACAAATAACAGAATAGCAACTCACTAGGGTTTTTTTGTTGCTGTTTTGGATCCCTGTTTGCTTAAGTAGCTATATGGGCGGTGTGCTAATTTTGTCTAAGATGGAGTTAATTTTCTTCATAGTAGCTAGTATGGGGATATGTTTTAGATTTGCGCTGAAAACAGTGTTGATAATGCAGAGATGCTTTAGTTAATTCTGAGCAGTCCTTACACAGAGTCAAGGCCTTTTCTGCTTCTCACACCACCCACCAGCCAGTAGGCTGCAAGTGCACAGGAAGCTGGGAGGGGACACAGCTGGAACAGCTGACCCGAACTGACCAAAGGGATATTCCATACCAAATGATGTCATACTCAGCATATAAACCTGGGGGAAAAAGAAGAAAATGGGGGACATCTGGAGTTACAGTTTGTCTTCCCAAGTAACGGCTATGCATGATGGAGCCCTGCTTTTCTGGAGATGGCTGAACACCTGCCAGCCCATGGGAAGCAGTGAATGAATTCCTTGTTTTGCTTTGCTTGCATGCACAACTTCTGCTTTACCTATTAAAATGTCTTTATTGCAACCCACGAGTTTTCTCACTTTTACTCTCCCAATTCTCCCCCCTACTCGATTGGCAGGAGAGTGAGTGAGCGGCTGTGTGGTGTGTACTGCCAGCTGGTGTTGAACCATGATGGGGGTTAGATATTTACATCAGAATTAGTGAGCAGGGTTTCAGAGGGTTTCGAGAACATACAAGAAGTTCTTGGCATCCCATTTATTTAAGCTGTATCTGTGCTGTCTTTCTAAACTGAAGGAGGTATCTTTCATCACACTATTTAGAACAACTACCTTTCTTATGGACTGCTGGAAGTCATAGAAAATTTCTGACTGTAAATTGGATGGGATTTTGAAAGTGATTTCAGTCATTGATCAGCATGGCTACCTCATGAGTAACCTTAAGTGGAGCATTCAAGAATACACCTCCAACACAAAATGTAGGTGACACATAAGACATCTTCACATAATTTTACTTACATTAGCTAGCTAGGACAACAAAGTGTGGTGGACTGCATTGTCCTGTGATTCACAACATCGCTGGTGTTGCTGGATGGAAAAAAGGTCAAGTGTGCTGGAAAACATGCCTTGATTTTGATGGGTGTTGATGGGTATACACTCCCTCACAAGCTCTGCAGGAGGAGCACTATCTGCACTAGACCATTTCCATAAACATTTCTACAGCTCTGTATGATGCAGAGTTCTAACTGGCCTAAATAGGTCACTGAAATGAGGGGGAAAAAAGTAACTTTGCCTTCATTTTTTTTAAAGGACTTACAGTAGCAGTGTAGTTGATGGTTGTGTATTGGTAGAGCTCTTAAATATGCTTTAGTTTAATACCACAACACCAGCTGTATGTACAGCTCTTCTGTTAGATAGTCAAGTAAATCCTAACCCTAAGTCAGTATCCTTAATTTCCACCATGGAGTATAATAATAATTTTTTTTTTCTCTCTCTCTTTTTTTTTTTTTTTTTTTTTCTTCAAACTGGTGAGCTGTGACAGAGTTATTTTGCAACTTAACAAGTCTGCAAATTATTCTCATTTCCACTTTGGCATTACTCCTCACTGAGCTGATTTAACTAGTGTTAAGTACAAAACACTTTAGCAAGGTAAGGTTTGTATATTCACAAAGCTAGATTAATGCACAAGAGTAATTTCTGGCATTGGTTAAACATCTCTACTACTGAACTTTGTGAAAGAAGGATTGATGAGTTGAACTATTAGGTGCTGAAGTGTAGAGCAAGAAGAGCCGACGTCTTTCGTGTGATAATTGAAATCATTTCAATTCATTTCCTTCTTGGTTGGACAGAAACATGTTTTCAATAGTGAAGAAATCTTGAGGGAACCCATTGACCTAACCAGTCACATAATGCAATAAGTTAATGGACAAAAATGATATTCATCTTCAGTTTATAATAGCATTTTCTTTTCAGAGAACCAAAACCGTACAAAGGCAAAGTATATTATAAGAGCAACTGCTGCTCTGGTAGATACATGACCTTTGTTTTATGTGACAATTATTGGGTTGGTGGAAAAATAAAATAAAAATAAAGCCACAAATTTTTATGCTAAGATAATAAATTATAAATTATGAAAGTCTAAGGCACCAAACAACTTGTAAGCAACAATCCTGTCTCTTAGCAACGAGCCAGGGAAAGCAGCTTGTTGATAGGAATAGAGCAGACAGGATTGTTTTGCAATGATTACCACCAAGGAACTAGGAACAACATTTTAACACCTGCCTCAGGGCACTTCTGCACCTAGCTATCCATCTCTCCAGTGGCCCACAAAGCCTGGGCTGGATGCCAAGCAGCTTCTGACTCCTGCCTCCTTCCCAGAGTTGGCCCACTGCAACAAAAAGGACCCCAGAGGAAAGATCAAAGAGGTGGAGTTCAGGTGTGTTGCACACTTGCACCTGCTTCTATTTCTTTAAATACCTTTTTTACAAACAATACATGATCATCAGTGTAAATGTTTATTTTTTTCTCTCTCTCTGCCCCTTTAGTGCTGTGTGTCTAATCTATAGCTAGCATTATGAATGAATGCAGACAAGTATTTGATATGAAGCCAACGTTTTTTACTGTAGTTTTATTCTTCAATACCCAACACTAAGAGTTGGAGCAACAGTTCAATCAGAAGCAGTTAGCTATTATTTTGCTGTGTTCCTGGTTTCAGAAACATACAAAGAAAATATTTCCGGAAATAAAGTGCAACAGAATCAGTCTCCCAGGTCCCTGGACTAACATTAGAGGCGGTTCATTCATTCTCCCAGGTAGAACATTACAACAGTGAAGGGAAGCAGTAGAGAAGGATAGTAAAAATTAAGGAAAAAAAGTTGAAGTGAAATCCAGGCAGAGGAGGCAAAAGCATCTTAGGATGAAAGATGGGAAAGGAAGGAAAATAAATAAAATAGTGTGAAGGTGAGAAGAGCGTGAGAACAAAAGATAGAAATGGGGGAGTAGAGAAAGAGAAAAGAGAAAGAAAACATCAGGAAGACACACACTGCTTTGCTGTTAGCAGAAGTAATTTCCCTTGCAGAAAAGAGTGTGGGGAGAACAGCTAAAAGGAGAATTTAATTCTCATCTGCTGGAAATCCATCATTGACTCATGAGACCTGGCAATTCTTCCAGTCCACTCTAAGCCCTAAGTGAGTTGGAGCGCTGATCAAAGCCTACAGGCCAGCTTAGCCTATAACCCTATCTATCTCCACATTATACCTGAATTTATTAAGCAATGCAACTGTGCTAAGCACATTTCTATCAACATAGCTTTCCTGATGCTCGCTGGAATTAACATATGCCAATTTTTTTTTTTTTTTTTTTTTTTTTTTTTTTTTGCTTTGGACGAAACTGCCCTATACTTGCTAAGGATACCCGGAGTTGAGTCTGAATATATTTATTTAGCATGAGGCATTGGCCTGGAGGGCAGACTCCCATTGCAGAAAGCCAGGTTTTTGCTATTTCTTTTTCTAATTCCGTATCCAGACCAGATTGATTTAAACTAAATTTGCTAAATATAACTACTGCCATTGCTGCACAGGCACATTAAACAAATGCATGGGTCGATCCACCTCAAGAAACTGTTTGTTTTCTCTGATGCAAAATCCTGAAGGAATTGGTCATTGTGTCTTATATGACGTTGAGGCTCACCAGGCAAAAGTGGGCTTTCTCCTTCACTTTTCTTTTGGGTGATTGAATATGAAGTCCAGCTCACTGCACATGCTTATGTGAAATAGTTTAACACAGTACCTCGAGGCTCTATGGTCCCAGAATGCAGTGCAGCTCACTGGCAGTAGTTCAGCTGAAGACTAAACATTTGGCTCAGTGACAGCAGAGCTGCCAAGAGTTGGCAACAAGAGACTCACAGGGAAGCAGCAGGCTGCTAAACCCTTTCACATTTTTAATTAGATCCACACACCCATGTCTTTGAGCTATCATAAATATACAGATGACATAGAGAGCATTATTTGGGGTAAGGAAAAAAAAAGAAAGAAAAGAAAACTGTACTGTGGTATCTCTTACCTTATTAAAATAATTTACCTACAGCTAGTCTTTGGAACTGAGGGGGAAAAAAAGAGGGTAGTGACATTTAACTCAGATAAAAGTCTCTCCCTGACTACAGTTGAATTCACCCTGCACATTGAAAATGCAGGGTCCTGAGATGACTGACACGCCAATTTAGTTGCAATAGCATCGCCAGAAGAGGGCATTATTGGCAGTAACTCTAGTATGTAATTTCCCAGAAGAGCTATACATTCAAGCTCTAAGTATTCTTAAGTGTGTATCTTGCTATGATGTTGTTGTTTTTGTTAAAACTATGCTTTTTTTCCCCTTGTGCTGTTTTTACTATTTTCTAAGCACACCTTGATATATTCAAAACCCTTTTATTTATTTTTTATTAATTTCTGCACAGATATTTTCCCAGTTCAGTTCTTCCTAACCTTTCTTTCTTCCTGACTCTTCTGTTCTGCTCCCTCCTTCAAAATAATGTCAAGGTTTGTTTGGTTGTTTAATTTAATTCCATTTTTTATTAACTATTAGACAGAATAATTCCTCTGCCACTCATCACTTTTTTCATCTGACACTGTGGAGAACTACAGAAATAAAGGCATATACCAAATAGATTTTATATTGGCAATTGACATCATCTTATAAGACAGTCCAACACATAGGGTTAAAAGATCTCTTCTTCTGTCCAGGGACAATGACACTCAAAGTATTGTCTCTTGTCTCCTTTGTTATAAACTCTTAACATTTAATTGAGAATAGAAACTGTAGTTCTATCGTCAACCTGCAGCATGAAAACATGCACAAATGATCTTTGCAACTGGCCCCGAAAGGCTAGGGTTTTCTTCTTCTGTTCCTCCTAATTTTAAAGAAAATTTAATAAGGAAACAAAATCCTTGAAATGCTGTAGGGGGGAAAAGGAATC
Organism: Pterocles gutturalis; assembly: GCF_000699245.1. NCBI lineage: Eukaryota > Metazoa > Chordata > Aves > Pterocliformes > Pteroclidae > Pterocles > Pterocles gutturalis. The sequence goes on from NW_010100362.1 coordinate 86,903, forward strand.
ACATCTTGTCCCGCCTGCAAGCACAAATTTTATAAATAGACACTACAGCAAACATCAAAGAAATTGCTGCACAGAGAAACCAACAGATCATGTATATTTTACATTGCCCATTTATTCCAAACTGTGTTAGCCACACACTGCCAGTTAACTCTGAATGTGCAAACCACAGTCTCTCCATTCTGGATACTCAGAAAATTGTTCGTTTTTTTCTGTATGAGTTAAACTTGTCTGTATCCTACCTCTCCTGATTGTCTCCTCTGTACTTCACCACAAACTGAGAAGCACAGAGTGACCCAGTCCTTTTGTACGCGTGTGAGCTCATGTCAGGTCCATGGTACACATTTCAACACACAAGATCTCTAACCGTTACCAGCGAAACTGCTCTAAATTGTCATGTCCCCGTGAAGCTTTATATCTTCCTTAATATGGACTCTGTCCTGCACAGAAGAGCTGAAGGTATAGGAAATATCTCTTACAAATGGAAACAGAAGCAGGGTCTAAGGAGTACGTAGGCCCTTGGGCTATGCAGAAGCAGGGCTACCTAAGTTAATTCCCTTCTCAGAATACAGGGGGAAATGTTCAGCTTTGGCCTTTCATGGCCTTGTGTTTTCTTTACTCCTTGTATCCGCTGGACTATCATTGCAAAATGTTTTAATACTCCACAGGGCAGGCAGTGGGAAAGGAAGCATCCCAACATCTTGCCAGTAATTCAGAGCCTCAGTTGCTAAGAGGCATTTTATTGACACATTTAATTGCAGGCGCATTGGGCCAATATAGACCTTCACATCATAAGGTCATAAGGTTGTTAAGTAAGATGTAAGGCAAGGCTGTTAAATCATTGTGTGGGGGATTTCTTTAATGTTTGTAAAATGTTCAGCAAAATAAGACTGTTGTTCTGATTTGGGCTAGCAGCATACAAGTGAACAAATGAAAATAAAAAATATACTAATAAAGATAAAAATAAAAATAATTGATCCTCTTGGCAGTGTTGCTATTAGTAATAAGACACCCTTCTTATAGGCAGATTCTACAAGAACTATTTATGCTGAAGTGAAAGAGAAAAAAAAAAGATTTTACAAAAAGATAACTAAAGAACCTGCCCAGCAAATTAACCCCGTTTTTTCACCAAACTACCCACATGCCAGAAGCTCAAGAATGAATATTTCACAGGTACAGACACAGAAATAACATCTTCTAATAATTGCAATAATAATACTGTTTCCCATTATTACCTATAGTGTAAAACACACATTTCTTTGATAGTAAAACCGTATTGGTAGTATCTTCCATGTGAGTTGTATCAGGATTAGTTATGTAAGTTTTAATGTAATTAATACAAGTGATCTTGTACCTCGGTTACCTGCATCTTATCTGGAAGAAGACATTTTAGCAGACATGTATTCTTTAATGAAGTTTGGGCTTTAATCTCTCAGAGATTCAAAAGAAGGAGTGGTGCCTCTCTTGTTCCCTCTGTCTCTCTTTCTTCCTTATTTTCCTCTGGAAGTTATCTATCTTGATACTAACCAGCCTCAAGCATGTTTAGTATAACTGTCCAAAGGTGATAAATACCTGTGCTGATTCATTAAAATTCTTGTTCAGATCTGCTTAAAGCGCAGATGTCAAATCTATGGTCTGCGCATGCAGGCTTACCCACACCAGCTTCTCTCAGACCTGCCAAGTTACCAGGCTTCTGGCTATTAACAATTCGGTTCACAGGTTTCGGCAGAAAAATGGACAAGTGGAAATTAAGGATGGAAAATCCTGCTGAGATCATCTACTCCATCTCCATGTCACTGATGGAAACTTTGCTAAATTTACAGACTTTGCTGTCATCAGTGCTAAAAAAGGCTTCTGCGTACAGCCTTTTGTGGATCAGACCTATGCAGCAAGCTGTTAAGAAAGATGGGCCTGATAGTTATACTTTTGACCTTTCCATAATGAGTCATGCCTCTGTGGATTTAGAAAGATCTAAACCAGAGTTCATGCATATTGGTGAGAATATTTCCATCAACTCCAATGAGCCTTGGGTCAGCCCTAAGTGGAAGAGAACCAAGAACGAGGGCTTATGTTCCAACCACCAATCTCCTTGTACTTACATACCCATAGAGTGAAGTAAGACCATGTAGACCTGGACTTTGGATGTTTGTTTGCAGACAGATGGGAGACAGGTTACTCTGCTGATGTTCTGAACAGGCTAGGCACAAGCTATCCTTCAGAAGTGAAGCTGGGTAACATAGCACTTAACACCTTTCCCAGCAGAGATCATTTGCCTGATCGTGACATTTAAAACTTAAAGCCCGTGACATTTGGTTCAGAGTTGGTTGTACACATGAGGCTTGGAAAACGGGCAGAGTGAGTGTGTTTCCGTTTGTAAAACATTGTCAGCAAACTGTAAGTGAAACATGACCTTCCAGTGCCCAAGCACAACCCAGTTTCAGTGTTTCCCCTCTCTGGCACTGAAAATGAAATGTGGAAGAAAACAAAGTAAAAAGGGTGTGTGCCTTTGTACCACCACAAATCTGTTTTAGAGATGCTCTGCTTTGACTCAGCCACCAATCAGTCCTTCTTGGACTTCTTTATTTACACACCCAGATGAAGGACAGGTGGGTTGGCACATCCTCCACTTATTCCAGTCCACCCTCCTTACACCCCAGCCAGCCAGTTAGCTGTTGTGCCAGGTCTTATGTTGGCAGTACTCGGCAGGGAGCACAGCGCAGAGAGCCTGTCTGGGAGCCCATTAGCAGGCACGGCTTGGACCCGTTGAACAGGAGAGGTCAGATATGTGATCTGACAAACTGTGCAGTTGCAAGTGTAACTCATACGTGTCCCTAAACTTTTCTTGGTTGGGCTTACCCATTGCAGTGCAATTCTAAATTTCAGGAAAGAATTTTTGGCTCTGAAAAACTCAGTTCAATCATGTTTATTTCCCTGTGTTGCTCCACCTAGAAAGGCATGTCCAGGAAATATTTATTTTAAAGTAAAGAGGCAGCTTTCAAAGTCTCTTTCATCTTTTAATGAGACATGAAAATACACTACTTTGAATCAACAGCACTGAATCCAATTAAAATATATGAGAAATGATATCTGTTTTGCTGTCAGACTTTGCAGATGCTTTGTGTTTTACAGACAAAAAAAGTCCTACACACTTGCTTGTCAAAACAAAATAATTTAAATATTAACTTTTTCTGGTCTGTTATTTTAAAAAATCATGCTTTTTAATTGTTAACGTATATTCATATTGTCCTCATTTCTGTCAGCAAAACAGTTCTAAACAACCCCATTTTAGCAAGCAAATTTACTACAGTTATAAATAAAGTGTTTATATTAGCAGCTGTAAAATATTCCAAGATACACAGCTACTATTTCTCTAGCAAATATTCTAAACACACCATTTCATGCATTACATGCTATGAGCATGTGATAGTCCAGGGTTAGGAAAACTACTTTTCCTCAAACTAGCTTTAACCAAGTCAAAAGCTAAACTCTCTCCCACAGAAGTCACAATAATAAAACTCTATCCACTTCAGTCTTGGAGGACTGGACTTGCAGCAGTAACAAATAAAATGGACACAAGAATTTTGCTTCTTGATGCACTCAGGCAAACCCCTGCCCCATCCTGCCCCAACAATCCTCTCATCCTAAACATACTGAAAATCAGGGAAAAAAAAATTCAGGTACTTTCCTGCTGTAGGGCTATCATTGTGAAAATGCAGTCTATGTGGTGGCACTTTTTTTCCAGTCAGAAGTACTGCAAAGGATTTATTTAGTGGGTTTTTATTTGAGTATAATTAGGACTATCTGATTGTAGACTTCCCCTCTATTCTGTCCTGAGGATCATACTGGTGCACTGGAGGCTGAGAGGGAAAAATCTCAAATTCTGCTGCAGTCATTGGAAATTTTGTCTCTGACTTCCGAGAGGCCAAGATTTTTCTCTCAGTGGTCTCTTGTTTATAGATCACAGTGTCACCTTGGACCTTTTGGCCACAACACTACACTGGGAAATTTTATGTAGGTTTTTTTTCCCTTCCTCTCCCCTTGCCCTGCTTCACGCGCTTTTAATCTGAGTTTAGAAGAGTGTGAGAGAGGAGTCAGTCACCAAGGGCAGGGATTGAGGGTTAGGAGGTCAGAGCACTGCCCTTTACCACAAGTACATCTGTGGATGAAGTCTAGCAGAGTTCAAAAGAAGTCTGACAGGACAAGTCTGTTCAGCCTGCCTCAGCCTTTTCTCCACTAGAAGAGCTTCTTACAGATATTTCAGATGTCAGTCCCAGATATCCTATAAAACTACAGAGGTGCTAAGCACACTCTGATGCTACCCTACAGACACCAGTGACTGAAGCGTGTAACTCACTACCAAAACATAGGAACAGAAGTGTGCAAACTAATCGTTGCAACAACTATGCATGTCAAATTTAGCCTGTTTTCCACCAACAAACAGAATAAAAATCCCATCCCACTTTCATCCTGGAGGTACTAATTTTGCCAGCTAAACTTCCTAAGATTTCCCTTCAGCCATGAACCATGGCATGCTGAAACCAATAGGAGCCTTTCCTGCTCCAAATGCTGTTTCACAAAGGGCAACTGCAAGCCTTCTCCCAACCACACCCAGAGCAAGGTTCCCTCATTTATGAAATGCCCATAACAAGGGAAGATGTTTTTGTTCCTTCCTTTCCTGGCAAAGTCCCAGGTGCAAGCAGCAACAAGCAGAGGAAGGCTGATACATAATCTGCTGAGCCTGGCTCCTGCATTCTTCATTCCTCACATGACAGATTAGGTACTTGGTCAAAACATCTCCGATAACTCTGCAGTCCCTCCAGTATCAAGGTAGCCTGTTTTTGTAGGAATTTGTTACTGCTTCGTCTATTTGCCTTGCATAGTCTCCAGATAGTTACTGTATTAACCGTCTCTCTTTTTTGCTTAATTTCTACTCAACTTTGTCATCTCTAAATACAGAAAACTTGCCATTTACAGGCATTTTCTGAGAACAAAGTTAACATGGTTATTCTACTAAAATTCTGTTTCATTGTCTGTTTGTGTTGGAAAAAGCACGTGTAGCTGTGACCTAGATGAATAGTGGTGGTATTACTTTAACCCCAGATGAGATGCAGCATTGAAAGTGTCTGGTGTGAGGCAGATGTAATAATGCTGATGCCACCACGGCAGCTGTGGGGGTAGAAAGTGTCTGGTCTTCTCGTTATTTAGCCAATTCATTAGCAATCAAGGTGCAGAACCACTGGTGAACATCTTGTATGGTCACCACCATAGTGAATTCTCATAAACATGTATTGGATCAGCCTGGTGGCTTTCAGCACTGCAAAGCCATGCCATCTGAATGTGCCAGCTTCTGGGATGGCTTCAGTATTATAGCCTGCTGACAAAGGGGTGCTGCTGAGACAAGCGTGACTGGGAAGTGAGTGATAATGCAGGCAATCTGTTGTAAGGGACCAGTTTCATGGGAAGTTTGTTTCTCCCAGGACAAAAGCTATTGCTGCATTAGCTAATAGGAGGAGGAGTATTACATGATGATGGATGTGTGAAAATGACACACCAAAACAAAACAGCACACCCTGTTTCTCCCCCAGGGGAGACAATGGAAGAGCAAACCACATGTGACAATGTCAGTCATGTTGCTTAATGCACTGCTCTGGGACTTTCAGGTACTACGGTGATGTGGACAATATAATAACCTGTTTGGGGTTGCATAGCACAGTGACAAAATTGTGAAAACTTGAAGGTCATGGTCCAGATTTTTAGAAGATGACCCAGAAAACCTCTGTGTCATCTTTTTTGGCATGATAATTTTTGCCTGCATTGTGGTCTAGGAGTACCTCAGAGGAGACCCCTACGTGGTTTATATAGAAAATCTGTGGAAAATGAAGGGATTTCTGAGGAATGATTCTTGAATTGTTCCAACCTCAAAGTTAGGAAAAAAAGTCCAATTATTGTCCAAATGTTCCATTTTTATACTTCTCCATTCCTACATCTATGTGAGATATTGTAGAAGACCACCATAAAGATAACTATGTATGTTCTATGGTATTTGAGGTCTTTTCTACAGAAGAGTAGTCCTCCACCAGCATCTTTTGATCTGTTATGGCAGTGTGCTGCATTTAAAATTAACCTGAGTATCTAACAATTTGTTTGTATCAGGCTTTGGAAAGTAGATCACATAAAGAAAGGATTAAACCAAAATTGTGTTCTAGGTCCTTTACAATCACAAGAAGAATTATCTAAAGGAAAATATGTACACATGTATGTACTATATTTTTACAGTGGTATTTAAAACTTAGGGAAGCATTAGCATAAAACAGAAGACATACACAATCTCTGACATAAAAACCTGAACATTTCTCAAGTACAAAAATCACAAAAGAGAATGCAGACAAGATTCAGTTCATAAGTAAAGTTAATGGCAAATTGTTTCATAACAATTTCACATTGTTCTTTCATCTTGTCCTTCTACTCCTCAAACTCAAACCACGGATGAGAAATAGAGGACAAGAATGCAAAGTGACAAATGTTAAAAAAAGGCAGTAAATAACAGAATACAAACATCCAGGTGACAAGAACCAACACATGGGCTTTGAGCAACCTGATCTAGTGGAACGTGTCCCTGCCCATGGTGGGGGAGTTGGAACTAGATGATCTTTAAGGTCCCTTTCAACTCAGACCATTCTATGATTCTGTGTGGTTTAAGCTCTCTTGAATAAGGAAACAATAAGTTAAAGTTCTTTTGGAATAACATAGTACCTGAGTTTCTAGGTCCAAAAAAGAGAAGAAAGTGAGGAAAAAGCTGGATATTCCCTATAAAACATTAGCCACATTACTTTTAATACAAATAATCTAAGGGAAAATATGTGAGGAACCAAGTTCAGAGACATAACTTGTCTTGGAATTTATAAGGCCACCTCTCAGACCATACATTATCTATCTAAAATACACTGACATCATCCACCATGCCTGGTATCTATAAACCCTTTTTTTCCTTTTTCTTCTGACATTTTATTTTGGGCCAATGGCTTTTCCCAGTCATCAGTCCTCCATTAAGGGAAATTTTTTTTAAAAAACCCAAAAACTTAGAAAGCTGAAAATGCCTATTCAAACATCTTCAGCCTTATATGAACCTTTCAGCAATTTACTGGAAGAATAAAGAGCCAGGCAATCTTTCAAGCATCTTAATTGTTCTCTGAGTGTAATAGAACCCTCAGGAGACATGACCCTAAGTTGGCTGTAAATCACACTAAATTCTATGGGCTGTGCTGTTCCTCCCTGTCTATGCAACATATATGATGTTAAAGTACACCATTAAATCACACACATGCTTATTTTTCAAACTGACCTTATAAGTTCCTCACTTTACCTTTTTTTTTTTCTTTTCACAAAGTAGGAAGTGGATATGAAAATGGCAGGGGAACAAATGGTTGCTTGAGAATGAAAAAGGATGTGAGAAAACAGTAATTAATCTGCCATGGCTCTTACCATTTCTTCTAAGAAGCCCTAGTCAATCAATCTTCTTCCAATCTGTCTACCATTGCCCTTTTACCACCAGTATATCATCTATTCACCCACAAACTCGTTTACCCGTTGTCTCCATTCCTTTCCTCAATTAAAACTCTGCCAACCCGAAATGGTTCAAAATCTCCCTCCAAATTATGCCAAACAGCTTCTCAGAAACCTTCGGCACACACCTATCCTCTAGGCTGAGAACAATTTCTCTCCTTATTTAACCTTGCCAGAGCTCAGCACCTCACCCTTGGCTCTGATCCTGCACAGTAACTACCTTCTCAGCCTCCAACAAAAAAGCACACAGGCATACTGTCCTCTAATACAAATAACCAACTCTTGGACTCAGATTTTTTTTTTTTGCTATTTATGAGACAGCCCCCACTGAATTTAGAAGAATTCATACACTGTGAGCACTAATGATCCTATTTGTTGTTGTTTTCATTGAAAAGTCAGGAGCATATAGAATAGGAAGAACTGAGGATCTTAGCATTTGCCTCTATAGGGAAGAAAGAAAACCACCCTACCAAAGCTTGTCTCTCTTCCGTCTTATGTTTGTAGCTGTAAGGTAAGAGCTTTTCTTGACAGAAGACCAGATCCTGTAAGGGTTGAATCAGCTCCAGATCTGAAAGTATATGCCAGTGGCACTAACCCCACAAATATACTAGCAAAGTAATAGCTGAGACTTAGTTTACTAAATCTACTGTAATCAGCTGCCCCTCTTCTGCTCTGCACACAATGCACATAATCTGACTATCTATATCAGTAGCTAAAATGGGATAGTGAACCTCCAATCAACAGGACCTAGAACAAGTAACCTGTCTCTGTCAAAAGAGTTGTGTTTGCAAATGGACTCATGGACAAACCTGGGGCTAAATTAATTCTTCATGTGCATTATTGCCTGCAGAAGCATCTTCTGGGAAACTGAGGTGGAGTAATGCGAAAATCCTAGGCACAAATTATAATACAAGAAATTACATATCAACATAAGAAGCATCTTTTCTACTTTGACCACCCCTATGAGAGTGGTCGACAGTGGAACAAGTTACCCAGAGAGGTGGCATAGTCTTCATCCTTGGAGATATTCAAACCCCAGATAGACACAGTCCTAGGCAACCTGTTCTATTTGACCCGTCTCTGAGAAGGTGGTTTGGACTATCTAGTCTCCTGAAGTCTTTGTCAACCTCAAAACCTGTTATTTTTGAGTCTACAAGGGACCTTTGTGCTTTACTACTTTCTCAAGGGCAGATATGTCTGCCATGGCACTATGTACAACCTCTGATTCTCCCACTGTTACTTTGATGGTCAAAACTGACTAGAGTAAGACAAAGACAGCAGAGTTGTTTCTGTAAAAATCCTTGATGTTGAATGCTGAGAGGGAAGATGGAGGTTGAAGGAGGCAGGAAATCCTAAATGTGCACATGATCTGCTGAGCTGCAAGAGTACTGTTGGTTCCCGAGACTGACCAGCTGATGTCTGGGTTTGAGATCTACACCACAGCATGCTCTGGAAGCAAGATGTGATACTCCCTGTTTGGTGTGAAGCTGAAGCGTTGAGGCACTGCAGTGTGACGAGCAGGGTAACTACATCCTGAGGCCTGACCACCTCCTAATGTGCCTTTCTCTCTCACCAACTCCAAAGGGAATCTAAGGTAAATGGATTAAATCCCTGATATAGTTGCCTTATTGAAGTGTCTAAAGGCACCTGTGTAATGTGGACTGATATGTGGCACAGATTGTCCTAAAACTGACTAAGGGTGCTAAGCCACCACACCAATTCAGGGCTTGCTTTAATCCTGAATTCTGGCATCCCATTTGAGGAAAACAGTATTCCCATTACAGACTCACAAAACAGGTGTACTATATAGCATTAAAAAGTTTTTCTGCAAGCAAAGCAAAAGGGTGAGAGATGCAAAATAAGTACTGGAGAAGCATAAAGCACCCACCTGGGTTTCCTTAGTGAAGATTAAGTGCCAGAGATCCAGACAGCAGTAACAACTCTGCAGCAGTATGCCTGCATGTCCCTTGAAAGCTCAGTGCAGTCTGTTACCACTTTAATATTAGAATTAATTTAAGAAAATTGAGAAACTAACTCAGATTTGACCTCTGGGTATTCTGCTCAATAAGTCCAGCTTAGCTCAAAGGCACATAAACTAAGGAAAATTATTAACCCACTAGGTGCTGGCTTAATATATGCCACCTACAAAACAGATATTCTACAGTTTCAAGGCAGTTTATTTTGGTCCCAAGAAGCGATGTATCTTGCTTCCAAGGAAGACAATGCAGTTCTGTGACCGCAGTTACAGTGCAGATGGAGTGCTGGTTGATTGCATAATGGTCTGGTGTTGGAGAATTTAAACGTGAGCTGTCTTCATAGATTGTAATTGTCTTTCTTGCACTGTTTCCAGGTTTTTTGTCACTCATAATATTTGAGGGAATGCTTCATGAACCAATAATGCAGCTGCCCTGAAAATGTTCCACAGTAGCTGTCAACCATCCTATTAGCACACTTACTGACACTGGCCACAGCTGAATCTCTTTAAACATGCCAATCTTAAAATAAAAAAATAGTTTTATTGAAAGATGTACTTGGCATTTTTCAATATTAAAATACTAAATATATAATGGCATGTTTTCCTTTAAAATTTTCAAATGCAACTGTATCTATCTGGACTCACTTTGTAGACATGCATTAATTCATTTAGATACAGCATCTGAAAATCTGGCTCTCAACTTGTCAGTATTGTGCATCTCCTAATGAACAGGAAATTATCACATTCCATATTTTCAGTTGCTAATGACCATTTAAGACACTATACATACATGTTCCATATAAAATTTAAAATCAGGTGGATTTTTTCCTCCTAAATCTGGCCTTATTTCTACTTTGTCAGTCATCCTCCAGAATATGTAGTACTGCAGTGTCCAGGACACACTGTCCTCCTTCTAATCAGACTAAACCTATACAAATTTAGCCACTTTAAATAATGCAGCTTCCTGAGGACCTTTTGAAATTATCATGGTTCCATACTGTAGTCTATGTCCCTTTCTTGATGCTGTCTTATCTCAAGTATTATCTAAAAAATAATATTTATCTGTCTTTCTTAGTAAGCCAGTGGGAACAGAACAGACTTCCATTTTGGAGATGATGCGATTTGTGACCAGTCTTAGAAGAGAGGATGGGAACATAGGCCACTCATCAAGTGATCTCCATTTCCTGAGCTCATCAGTCTTATCCTTGCTGTTCCTTGTCCATTATGTCAAAGGTGCAATTCTGTCATGGAAGGTCAATGCTCAATGCAGGAAAAGATGTATTTAATCAAGCTTGTGATCTTCCAGCTGAAAGCTTTGAATAATCAGACTGAAGTTGAGTAGGAAATTATTTTTCATTCCTGAATATTCTTATCGCATTAAGAATTGTTATCTAAACAGAAAAATTAATAATGAGATGCCATTACAAAGTGACCATTTTCTGAGGTGTCAACCCTGTGCAAGGTGTAGAAGGTAATTCTTTGATTATATTTGGGATTGATGGTGCTTCTCAAGCTTTGAGAGTACACAGTAGTATGTAGACTTCAGTAGTACACAGGCAGACTGAAGAGATTTTTACCCATGAAGAAAGTTTGAAGGAAACAAGTTTGGTTAGGTAAAAGAGGGCAGACAGGGAACATAATACGTTTGTTCTATTCCTTAATTCAGTTTACCTTTAGTTCCTAGTTCAAAGGAATCACAAGCCATTGTGATTTATAGGTCATGTCCCACCTAAAGCAACCCCTCCCACCCCAGCATCTGTAAACGCCAGCTGCCAGATTGTCCTTTTCCGGGGCTTCAGCAACAGTGGTAGTAGCAGCATCCTTGCTGCTAATTTGACCCACTCTCAAACTACATTGGCTGTAGCTCCAGAACTAGAGATGGGAAAGAAGCAAGAAGCTCCTTTTGCAACACTGGAGGTGGGGCTTGAACATTAAGAGAAAACCCACAAACCGAACAAACTTCATCCTGATGGTATGCCATAACAGGTCATGTTCTCATGGTTTACGAACTTCCTTACTGAGAATCTTTCAGACTAAATCACAATATCTGTTAGGGATGGTATAAATATAGCTGACTGTATCTCAGCTATGATCTTGGACAAGACAATCTCTTGTGACTTACTAGTGCTGCAACTCTGTACTTCAGTGTCAATTTTGCAATCCTGACTGCAGATGAAAGCTGAAAATCATGATAATTTTTGTTAAAAGAATCTAGAAAAATGAGTTGTTTCAGACAAAGTGCTTTGTTTTCAAAATCTAGAATGCTCAATTAATCTTGATGTAAAAGAATTCTGTAATTATTATTTTTCTAAACACATATTCTGGGGACCTACAACATCTGTTTTAAAAAAATATGGATTTGGAGAATTTCAAAACCTTGTCCTAGAATATTTTCAAGTCAAATTTTTTATTACAACTGCTTCTTTCCCAGGAACCTGACTAGAATTATGTGGTTTTGGCAAGTATCTCTTTTTTCCAGGAACATTGCTAACATCTTTGCCTAGATTTAGCTTGAGCCAGGGATTGTTCATGTGATCACTGGTCTCATTCAGGCCCTGGGACAGTGAGGAGATAATTATGCTATCGTAAGCACTAGGAAATCTTACATACACCGAATACTCTTCTGACTGTAGTATATATTCAAAGGTATCCTTTAAATACTACCTTTCCTCCCAGTGATCCCAAAATATTTTGTAAATTATGGGTATCATACCACTGAGATGAAGCATTCACCTTTGGAGAGTTTATGAAACGTTTTGTGAAATGTTGTCTGCATCTTTAACAGAGGGGATAAATTTAGTAAGGCCTTCTCTATCTTGAAAAGATTAAGAGATGTTTTGGCCCCACTGAGGCTTAAAGGAGCAGTTATGACCTATTCACAGCTCACTGAACACCCCCTTGAGAATTCCAAATATTTACAGATGACCCACCACTCCCTTCAGCCCCCACCTTCCTGCATCCTGAGCAATAGTGGAAAGTGAGACTCCTGTCACACCAGCCTTTTCCAATGTCTCTTTACATTAAGCCAGGTCAGATGGGGTCACTGGTCTTTGATCTACTGTATTTCTTCATTCTTGTTTGAAACTACCCAACATTTCTCACATTCCCATAACTCATGACAATGAAAGCAGCAGCTGTCTGCTCCACTTCCTAACTAATAACTTCTGTTCAGAGTGGGGAGAAAAAAAAGCTTTATAGTAATGCAGGATTTTCTGTTGGAAAACCAAGCACTAATAGCTTCATGTTGTGCCCTTGTGTCCCCTCTTACTCCAGGAATACCTACAGGCCACCTCTGTTTTCTCTTTGCCTGTTTCTACCCCTCTTCTTTTCTGTGCAAAAGCAAGAAGCAGAACTTTGCTACCTTTATGATTATTAGCAGCCCTGGGTTCATACTGATTAGTCCCAGTGGCACAAGGTTAATGAGTTAAGTGTGCTTATTCAATTAAGCCACCTCTTTGTTTTAGTTCACATAAATTTTAACCTGATCGCTTCAAAATTACCTTTGGCACTATTCAGTAATAGAATAAATTGAATAAATTGAATCAAAAGAAAAATGAATTCCTTTCTTAGTTTTTAAGTATATGTGTACTTGATTTGCCCTCAGTAAAATGAATGGATGGAAAGCTTTGTAGAGGTATTCTGATCAGATGATACACAGTTTACATCATGGAATATAGGCAAACAGGAATTCTCTTGTGTCCTAGACTAATGCTTGGAAGTATTTGGCACTGTTATGAATTTTAGGTTGTTTTCAGTGAAAGTCACTCAGTTTTCTATTTTCCTCAAAATGTCCTCGGACTAAATGTTTCTTACAGCAACCACTTCAGGTCGTTAAATTGAACAGAGGGTGAATGAGCCATTTCACTCGTAATACTGGAGTACCTTTTCTAACACAGCTGCAGAATATAGCAATTTATTTTAGTCAAAGTTGAATTTTTGGAACTATAAAACAGTCCTGGATATCATGCTGCAGCATGGGAGACCGACTGATGGCTATGGTTAAGCACCGCAGGATGAAGTGGAACAGTATAGCACGAGAAACTTTTCATCTGTAAATAAGATACTGAATCTTATTTACAGATGAAACTGGATCCCAGTCCACACTTTCCTAGAATGGGTATTTGGCATACTAAAAAGATATTTGATTTTGAATGCTGATTATCATTGAAAAGCATCACATTTGAATCTGTCTGATTAGGTGGAGGACTCTCATACTGACATTACTAATTACATTTGTATACACACTGACTGCCCTTAAAAACACCCTCTTAAGGTAAGATTCACCTCATCTAACATTAATAATTTAAAAATTAGGCATCTAGTCTAAGCGAATTATCTCAGCTGCCTCTGTATTCAGTGAAGAGTGAGACACCTCCAGAGCATGATTCATCCCAGCAGTCTTAGAAGGGGATGAATATCTTGTTGATTTGTTACACTTGTATCATGATGTCATCAAACACAGTTAGATAAAACTACTGCCCTGAGTAGAAATGAGAATCTGGATGAAGAAAAAACAAAATAACCACAAAAAACCAAACCACAAACCACAGAAAACCCACCAAATGAATGAACAATAATGTCATATGAAGTGTTTTTATGAAAATTGATGTAATGTTTTTCATCCATCTGGGTTTCTTCATAGAACAAATATATTGTCCTTAACAATGGTGAGCCTATGCTTATATTCAGTGGTTTACAGAATGCCCCAGACCTGGAGGAAAAGTGAAGCTACAGCACCAATAAACTTTTAGCAGGCAAACAACTTAAATCTCCCTGCATGAGAACTATTTGAATCCATTCTCTTGGGGATGATTGATACCAAAGTTCCTATTAGACTGTGGTGACTACACCTCTGAAAGTGTCTGACATATTTTGTTGTTTCCTCTAACATCTGTAGGTGAATTTCCAGCTGGAACATACTCATTTTGTTTAGAAACTTTAGGAAACCTTGCTCTTCAGTGATTTTCTGCTATTTGTAATGTCATGTAATGGGACGTTTACCTGATTCACTCCCTACACTGTACATTAACTAGCCTTTCTTCTGGACTGTGTTCTTCTTAATCATATGCCTTTAAATCAACCTGTAACTTGCCCTAGGGGACATTCAGAAAAACAATATTTCACAGTAAGTGTTTCAAGGGGCAAAAGAGAGCTTGTGTCTCCTGTAAAAACATAAAATAAAAATATAAATTGAATTGCGTTATGGTCCCACACAGAATAAACTCAAATTAAAATAGTGCTAGAGATCACTTACTTATTTGGCAGTTTAATCTGGCCTAAGATCCAGAACTGATTGCTGAACTATCTCCTAGAAATGTGATCTTCAAACTTCATCTTATTCACAGAGACCTTGGCAACACAAAGAGGCAGTACATCACTCCAGCTCGCTCTCTGCTGCATTGGCCTCTGGTTCTGAATTACAGCATCTATCACACTCCGGCTTTTACTTGCCAAGCTTTTAAAGGTGTGCTCTTGCTCACTGTACCTTAGGAATGACTTTACCTTCCATCATTGGGCCTGCTTTTGAAGTTTACTGATATTGACTTATAAAATATTCTCTCTCTGCATGCCCCTCTGACTACTGTGCAACTGAGACATACATGCATATTGCAAGTGTCAAGTTCCAGTTTGAAAGTGCTTTCTCTTGCTCACGCAGACTGTAGAAACTTGTGCCCATAAATATCAGAACCTCATATGCTTTTAAAACTAGACACAACATACATCCTTTGGTTAAGATCTATTTATAATTAATAACTTGTCATGGACTGGCAGATTCTTCACTGAAAAGACTATAGACATAAACTCTATCTTTGTAGATATGTATACATATATATCTGGAGATATGCTCTATTCCTCTTTTCAGTTTTAATACTATCATATATCATATTTGTTTTTAAATTATGCTTTGCTCTGAATTTTTATTTTATAATAAAAAGATGAATTTTGCATGTTGACAAGAACTGGCCTCAAAGTCATATTCTTACTCTTTAACAGACTGATCATGAAGGCAACCCTGTACCTTTCACTACCCTGCCCCTGGTTTTGTTGCATGTTACCCAAAATGTTGAAAATCACTGACATTAAATAATCTGTTAACTACTAAAATGTATCATCTTTTTTTTTTTTTTTCCCAAGACTGTAATGTTGTTGCAATAAAGTGCTTTATATATATAGTAGGCATTAAGCTTAAATGAGAGTAATTGGGAAGAGCTAAGCTCCAGGCCTGAGAAAAAATGCTGTAGTCAATGATCCATATATTTTTGTCCATTGACATACAACTGTATGCCATGAGACACTCTGTCAATACCACTGCGTCTGAGCATGCTGCCTGATTCCCTCTTCCAGGGTGCGCCCCACGGCTCCATAGCCAAGAAATACTCAGAATGACCAACCTCCTTCCTCATCCTCCCTGCAAAGGAAACACATGAGTGTACTCCACACGCAAACCACAGCATTGTCTGCAGAGGTGCTAGTCGAGATGGTGGGAGCCCTAGATTGCAGTTTGCCTTACATCAGATGGTCTGTCAAGACACAACCTAGGCTACTTGGAATGTAACACTCTGGTTAATAAGGTTGACAGGGTGTTTGCATCTACCTTGAATAATTATGAACAATGGAAAAAACGGACAAAATCTGAAGGCTCATGATTGAGTGTATAGAAAGAGTAAAATGGAGATATGGTATACCATAAATACTAGCCCCCATGTTGTGTTCTTTGTGTAAATTTAAGTATGAAGGCTTACAGATATTTGATAGCTGTAAATGCATTTAATCTACATCTAACTAGACTGTCTATTTTCCACCTACCACAGCCTTTACTGTGATTTTGAGAAATTACAAATACTAGAACTACTGTATGAGTTAAGTGTGACTGAAGCAAGCTGTTGGGAACCCAATCAAAGCAAAAGTAAGAGGATTAGTCAAAATCTGAATAGAAAAGGTGTTGAGATTCCACTAGACCTTTTATTTTAACCAGATGGAAAATAAATCTTTGAGCACATTTTTCAGGAAAGGTCTCATTTATGAGATAGCCATATAACTCCATTCTTCAAAAAATTAAAAAAAACCTCATGACTTTTTGTGCAAGTGTTGTCTTTGTCTTTCATTAATAAACTAGTTGATTATATTCAGAATGATATTTTTTCATATCAATTCCTGACTGTTTTCAATACACAGTGATTATTTAAAGAAATGAAAAAGGTATTGCTAGCAGTAGTTGGAGAAAATGTCTTTGGAGCGTGCAAGAAACAGGCAATCCACAGAACAGATTCTGAGGTCTAAGCATAAATAATCAGAAATCATTCCTATAGCTTCTGACTCCAACTCTAAACATCTCCAGGACTCCTTTAAAAGAAAAAGAACAGAGGAAACAACTTTGGACTTTTCTGTGAGACAGGCAAAGGAACATGTCTTCTGTCATTGTCCTCTTTCAGAAACCCACAGAAAGGCACCTGTGGGAGAATAGGAGATCTGAGATCTTTAACAGCTGACCCTTCTCCAAAGAGGTGACAAATGAGGGAGTCTGGATCAATGAAAGGTTTCATGAAGAAAACACCCACAGAGTGAGTGGAATTGCAGGCTGCTTGACCATTCAGCTAAAGAAGGTGCATGACTTCATTCAGTCATTCATTAGATGCAAAAAAAATTATAGATTTTTAAATTACACCAGTTGATGAGAAGGATTGTTGACAACAAAGTGTAAGTTCACATATAAAAATACTGGGACTTTATTCCATACCTCTGAAAATCACACACCCTTTGAAATAAAGGGTTAAATTCAGTCTCTGGAGAATGGAAGGTGAGACAGGGAAACATATGCAAGCTGAAATACACCCAGTTAAACCACCTCTATACACAGAAATTTATTCCAGAGCTAGGTGGAAGTCTACTATTGAAAAAGAATCACTGAATTGAAGTGGCTTTTAAAGCTGGAAGATGTCACAGAAATTTTGCTTTCTCATACAGCTCTTTGTTATACACTTTGGGAAGGGGGAAACTTTTGGCATCATTATTGTTATTATAAGCATCATCACTGCCACTTTTCCCTTTTGACAGGACATTATGATATATTACCTCAATTTATTGCAGTTTATGTTATTACATAAATGCTACAAATGACAAAGTTTGGAGAGCACAAGTATTCCTAGAAAGTGCCAAGCAAACCGTAAATCATATTAAGATAATCTGGGGACTTCAAACGAATTGTGAGTGGAATAGTTTTGCGTGGCTCAAACATATTATGGTACTTTTAGAACATTTACTTACAGTATGAATCATTGGAAAGGAAGTGGCATCTAAGGCAGTATATAAAAGACACCTCATCTAATTTTGTCCTCTATTATTATGTACTTCTTTATTATTGTTTGTTTATGCCTTAGTAATGGCAAGAGGTTCCAGGCAGAGATCAAGCCTGCATTTTAATTTAAAAAAAAAAAAAAAAATTCCTGTCTCACTTAATCCCAACAATAAGTGAAAGACAACAGGTAGATACAATGTGAGAGGAGGAGAAGGAAGGTGACAGTGATGATTATTGCAGTAAACAGCAGTCACCAATTACCTAGTCACTGTTTAGCCTTCTTTGTAAAATATAGTACATCTGGAAGGCTGGTAATTGTTGTCTTTAGATCTGTCTTTAGTTTCTGTAAACTAGCAGTGTCCTTTACAGCTACTTGGAAAATGTTTTTTCCCAACGGAGAAACATAGGAAACTTCATATTTGTCTATATGAAAAAATACATAAATAATTCACATATTTCAACATATTATGGCCTGAAAGGGCCAAGTAGATCAGCTAGTCTGACCTCCCATACATCTTATGCAATTTATTTTCTTGTAATTGTCTTTGTATTAATCCAAATAACCTATTTTAATTAATGCAGAGAGTCATCTTGCCTTGATCCAGAACACTTGGTACGTGGAGTATACTTCATTTTCCTTTGCTAGTTTGTTGCTCTCATTAACTACCGTGACTCCTAAATATTTTGCGATTTTCCTAATTTAAGTTTACTTGGCTTCACTGGCCAGTCATTAGCTGCTTTTATGACCTACTCTGCTAGATTAAAATGTTTGTTGGAAGCTGAAATCATCTTCCAGGAAGGTAATTCAGGGCAGTTCTCCATCAGCTTTTGGATAAATAAAGTTTCTCAGTTCAAAACACTTTTCCCAGCTTCATTTTCTGTCTTTTTTATATCTGTTCACCTTTGGACATCTTTCCCCCTGACAGTGACACATAATGCAATACTCCAGCATCCTTTTCACCAACGTGTTACACAGACACGTAACCACCCCCACCATGGTCTGTCCCTAGCTTGTTGCTTATATTCCAAGGAGTGTGTTAGTCTTTTTGCTGTAGCACCATATATGCAATTTAACTTGCTTCCCTGCTCCGACTCTTAAATCTCTTAGTGAGAAACTAGTCTCAGAATACATGTCCATTTCTCAGTGTTATGTGTTCCTTGTTCTAGATTGCAGCACACTTTACTATGTTAAAATACATGTTGCTCGAATGAACCTACCTTGCTTTGTCACCTGCTGGTCATTATGGCAAAAGCCACTTTTCTCAGCAATAATTATTTTTCCTTATTTCCAGGTCACTGAAAAAAAAAAAAAAAAAAAAAAAAGCACAGCTTTAGGCCCATAGACATAACCTTGAATTCATATTAGAAATAACTTGATGTTTCATATTAACACCTACTCTGTCAGATCTGTCAGTATCCTGTTCTTAGTATGTTCAATATATACTCAATTTACACTGTGTTGTACTAAGTTTTAAAGAGTGTCTTCTGCTACTGTGGTGTTTATCAGGTGTCCAAATATGTTATGGCAACCACATTATTACAGTTGTCAGTCCAATCTTTAATTACACAAAAAGGATATCCAAGTCATATTAGGCAAGGTCTCCATGATGATACACACACATTAAAATGAACACAACATAGCTTGTTTCTGTAGACAACAGTCTTCATATATTTGAACTTCAAATGCACAAAAAAACAAAGGGATAATGATCATGTGGCTAAACACACCACAACTGGCTGGGGGAGATGTCAGGAACTTCCTAGCGAGAGGGAAAGGGCTGAAGCTGAAAACTTCAGAAGCTGATTTTCTCAGATTTTCTAAAAATACAGATGTTTTTTACTGTGTTTAAACATTTCAGATTAGTTGCCACAATTCTCTGTCTTCTGCATTTATTTGTCTGAGGAAGGTAGGTGCTGGGAAAGTAGAGAGGTTGAATATAACTGTTTCTGCTGTTTTTTGTACTCTGTACTGGGGTCCTGCCATGAACAGATTCCAACAGGGAACTGACATTACAGTATCAAGACTTACGACCTGGTTCAAGTTACAGTCCAGTGTACTACAGAATGAAATCAGTTGCACTTCACACTTCTGCAATCTCCTCTCATCTGTAGAGATCACAACCCTATCCTCTTTCATTCCCTTTTGGGGGTGAGAGGAGGAATAACTGAGCTTTTCCAGGCCCCCTCTCTGTATGTAGCTCTAGCACATATCTCTTGCTTTCCTTGTTTTCCTCTGAACCAGGAGGAAAAGGCTTTCTATTGAAATGCTAATAGAGGAATAAACTGTATAATAAGACTGCATCCCCTTTGGGCCTACATGTAATTTACAAATAAAATGAAATTGCACATGGCCTTGTTTCATAGCATATTTGTTTAATTATCTTTCTTAAAAAGCTTTTTTCAATTAATTTTCAATATTTAAAAAAGGAATAAAAATGTCGATTTATCTGTGTACCTGATAATTAAGTATACTTTGGGGAATAATTACATTATCTAATAGTAGAAATTTGTCCAGCTCTAATAACTGGCATTTTTCAACAGTTATGCTTGTTTTCTTGTTCTCCAACTGCTGTAATTCAAAAGGAGTTTACATTCTACATCTATCAGTCAGTCCTCACACATCACACCAGACAATGATCAGTTGACCAAACAGCTCTACCTTCCCTTACAATGAGTCAGGAAAGAGTAAAAAGCTTGAGTGTCTTCAAGAGGGCCACTGGTACAGTTCTGGTACAGACCAGGAAAAGTATAACCAAAAGAGCTAAGAGAGTATTAAGCTTTTCATGAGCTCTCACTGCCTTTGAGAAACCTCAGTCTGACATACTGTGTTGGATTCTGATGATCCTTTTCCAAGAACACGGGAACATCCTTGTTCAGTTTTAGTGGGAACGGGTGTAGAAGAGATCTATATGAGAGCTAATCACATGTCAGCATTTGTGGGGAGTGGGGGGGAGGTTTTTAGCATAGTCAAGTAAGGACCACAAAAGATAGAATTATTGTCTGAAAATGCATGCTGCTAGAATTAGTGCCAAAGAGGAAAAACTCTATACCAATGAGGTCCACATAGCAACTTCTGGGTCAAAGCCAACCTGCCGATTTTTCCACTGAGGAGATCAGGATAAGCTGTTTGAGCAATAAGGAGCAGTAAGTCCTGACTGGACTGTCATTTATGGAGCACTGAGTGGAAGGATACAGGCTCTTTAGGAAGGACAGGCAGGGGAGGTGTTGCTCTCTATGACAATGACCAGCTGGAGTGCACGGAGTTCCACCTGGGGATGGATGAGGAGCCAATCAGGAGCTTATGAGTCAGGATTAAAGAGAGGAAAGAGACAGGTGTTATTATAGTGGGGGTCTGTTACAGGCCACCTGACTAGGAAGACCAAGTGGATGAGGCCCTCTGCAGACAGGTAGGAGCAGCCTTATGCTCACAAGCCTTGGTCCTCATGGGGGACTTCAACCGCCCTGATATATGCTAGAGAGACAACACAGCAGGGCATAAGTAACCCAGGAGGTTCCTGGAATGCATTTATTATGACTTCCTTCTCTAAGTGATAGAGGAGTCAACAAGGACAGATGCTATACTGGACGTTGTTCTCACCAACAAGGAAGGGCTGGTGGGGAATGTTCAAGATCCTTAGGGCAGCGAGGAGGGCACACAGCAAACTCACTACCCTGAACTTCAGGAGAGCAGACTTTGACCTCTTCAGGGATCTGCTTGGTAGAGTGCCATGGGGTAAAGCCCTGGAGGGAAGAGGGGCCCAAGAAAGCTGACTGATATTCAAGGATTGCCTTCTCCAAGTTCAGGAGTGATGCATCCCAACAAAGAGGAAGTGAGGCAAAAATGCCAGGAGGCCCGCATGGATGAATGAGGAACTCCTGGTAAAACTCAAACACAAAAAGGAAGTGTACAGAGAATGGAAGCAAGAACAAGTAGCCTGGGAAGAATACAGAGAAATTGAGCAGCCAGGGATCAGGTTAGGAAAGCTAAAGCCCTGGTAGAATGAAATCTGGCCAAGGATGTCAAGGGCAACAAGAAGAGCTTCTGTAGGTACATCAGTGATAAAAGGAAGTCTAGGGTCCTGAGGGCATGTCAGATGGGGCAGCTGAGCCTCTAGCCATCATATTTGAGAAGCTGTGGCAGTATGGTGAAGTTCCTGCTGCCTGGAAAAGGGGAATCAGAACCCCATTTTTAAAACGGGAAAAAAGGAAGATCTGGGAAACTACAGGCTGGTCGGTTTCCCCTCTGTGCCTGGCAAGATCATGGAGCATATCCTCCTGGGAACTATGCTAAGGCCCATGGAAAGTAAGTAGGTGATTGGTGACAGCCAACATGGCTTCACTGAGGGCAAATCACACCCGACAAATTTGGTGGCCTTCTCTGACAGAGTGACAATTTTGGTGGATAAGGGAAGAGCAACCGATGTCATCTACCTGGACTTGTGCAAGATATTTGACACCATCCCACATGAGATCCTTGTTTCTAAATTGGAGAGACATAGATTTGATGGAAGGACCACTCAGTGGATAAGGAACTGGCTGGATGGTCGCACTGAAAAATTGTGGTCAATGGCTCGATGTGCAAGTGGAGACAGGTGATGAGTGGTGTTCCGCAGGGTCAATATTGGGACCAGTATTGTTTAACATCTTTGATGGAGACATGGACAGTGGTATTGAGTGCACCCTCAGCAAGTCTGCTGATGACACCAAGCTGTGTGGTGTGGCCAACACACTGGAAGGAAGGGATGCCATCCAGAGGGACCTTGACAGGCTTGAGAGGTGGGCTAATGCAAACCTTATGAAGTTCAACAAGGCCAAGGGCACATGGGTCAAGGTAATCCCTAGCCCAAATACAGGCTAGGAGGAGAATGGATTGAGAGAAGCCCTCAGGAGAAGGACTTGGGGGTGTTGGTTGATGAGAAGCTGAACGTGACCCAGCAACATGTGTCTGCAGACCAGAAAGCCAACCACGTCCTGGGCTGCATCAAAAGAAGCATGACCAGCAGGTCAAGAGAGGCGATTCTCCCCCTCTGGTCCCCTCTCGTGAGACCCCACCTGGAGTA
>NW_010100363.1:0-385 GCF_000699245.1 Pterocles gutturalis
TCCCAAAATCGATCTGGGGATGGAGGCATCTGGGTTGGGGTGGGGGTGAAGGGCCAAGCAGAGCTGGTCAGAGGAGGCGGCACGTCCTCTCTTTGTGGTTTTAAAAAAATCAGCGCAGAGGCTGAAGCTCAGCTAACGCCCCGTCCTCCCTCCCTGTCCTCCCTCGTAGTGTCGCCTCTCTGTGCACCGAGACCCTGCCCCTCCTGGCCGTCACCTTCATCACTGAGAACAGCCTGGTGGCCGCGGTGAGTCCGGGCTGGGGACATGGGGACACAGGGTGGGCACGGTGCCAGGAGCAGGCAGGATGGTGCTGAGCCAGGTGCCCTGGTTCCCCAGGGCCACGACTGCTACCCGATGCTGTTCACCTACGAGGAGAGCCAGGGCG
>NW_010100363.1:459-890 GCF_000699245.1 Pterocles gutturalis
TCACCTACGAGGAGAGCCAGGGCATGCTGACCTTCGGGGGGAAGCTGGACGTCCCCAAGCAGAGCTCCCAGCGTGGCCTCACCGCCCGCGAGCGCTTCCAGAACCTGGACAAGAAAGCGAGCTCCGACACGGCCAACGCCACGCTGGACACGCTGCACAAGAACAGCATCAGGCACGTGCTGGGGGGGTGAGTGGGTGGGGGGACAGGCTGGGCTGGGTCACCCCACTTGGGGGTGCCGGCCCCGAGCATCCCTTGGCTGGGTTGCTGCCCAGGCCAGGAGCTGGGACAGCCCTGGAACATCCCCTGAACATCCCTGGCGCATCCCTGGGTATCCCTGAGCATCCCTGCACATGGGTGGGGGAGATGGAGGGGTCCAACCCTTGTAGCTGGGACAGCCTGGGGATCCCGGAGCACCCCTGGGGAACCCTGA
>NW_010100363.1:991-2034 GCF_000699245.1 Pterocles gutturalis
CAGCCTGGGCGTCTTGGAGCATCACTGGGTAACCCTGAGCACCCCTGGAGCATTCCTGGGCATCACTGAGCACCCCTGGAGCATCTTTGGCTATCCCTGAGCATCCTTGCACATGGGTGGGGGAGATGGAGGGGTCCAGCTTCGGGATCTGGGACAGCCTGGGCATCTTGGAGCATCCCTGGGTAACCCTGAGCACCCCTGGAGCATTCCTGGGCATCACTGAGCACCCCTGGAGCATCTTTGGCTATCCCTGAGCATCCCCGGGTACCCCTGAGCATCCCTGCAGGTGGGTGGGTGAGATGGAGAGGTCCAGCCCCAGGAGCTGGGACAGCCTTGGGCATCCCTGGAGCATCCTTGGGTACCCCTGAGCATCCCTGGGTGTCTCTGAGCACCCCTGCACATAGGCAGGGAGATGGAGGGGTCCAACCCTGGGAGCTGGGATAGCCCTGGGCATCCCTGGAGCATCCCTGGGTATCCCTGCACGTGAGTGGGGGAGATGGAGGGGTCTGGCCCCGGGAGCTGGGACAGCCCTGGGCATCTCTGAGCATCTCTGAGCATCCCTGGATCACCCCTGGAGCATCCCTGCACGTGGGAGGGGGAGATGGTCCCCAGATCCCACTCCCAGCCCCCAACTCCTGGGCAGCCCCAGGGGCACAGGGGGGCCCGGGGCTGACACTTTGTCCCCTCTTTGCCCCCCCGCAGCCAGATCTCGGTGCTGGCAGGCGGGAAGGCCAACTGCTCGCAGTTCTGCACCACGGGGATGGATGGCGGCATGAGCATCTGGGACGTCAAGGTGAGGTGTCCCCACGGTCCCTCGGTACCCCCCAGGCTGGGAGCGGCCAGCGTTGACCCCGCATTAGCCACAGCTTTAATTGCAACCCCCCCCACCCTGTTGTGGGGCTGGGGGGGGGCCCCATCCTGCCCACAGGGGGCCCACAGTCCTGGTCCTTTAACCCAGGGCTGGGTGGGGGACACCCCTGGGTGGCACTTTGACAGCTCCCTATCAGCACGGGGACAGGGAGAGGGTTGAAGCAAGCCTGGCG
>NW_010100364.1:0-12711 GCF_000699245.1 Pterocles gutturalis
GGCCTAGGGCGGTTGTGGTGGGTGGCTTGCCTTGGGGCAGGCACGAGTTTTGCTGTGGGTTGTGAGAGTCCCTTATTGCTGTAGCGATCCCAGAACTTTGTGAAATCCCAGCTTTGTCAGAGCAGGTGTGCCTGTTACGGAGGTGTAGGCCTCATGTGGTCTCTGCCTGTCTGCTAGAAGTGTTCCCAGTGTTCGTGTGGCTTTGGGTACAGAATTGCTTCGTTATGTTCCTCATAACGTACAGCTAAAAGCTCTATCCTAGGGAAAGCATGTACGAATGTGGTGATAAGTATTTGTTAACCTAAAAAGAGCGGGACTGATAGTGAAAAACAAGTCTTAATAGTACAATGAAATATGAGGTACTTGAAAGTAAGCATTCATCATTGCAAGCAGGGCAGTTCGCATGCAAACTTAAATTGGGTTAAGAAATGTTCAGGGATGCTTATGAACTTCAGGTTGGAAAAGTTTATGAACAATGGATAGAAGCACAATTGATAAAATTTATACTTTAATATGCTTTATTGATAGTGAGCTCATAATAATGGTCTCATGCAAGTAAGAAGTTTTCCTTTTTACCTTCCATCCTACCACTTCTGAATTGCAACTTTAAAGAGCTTTGTAGAAGAGAGGAGTTCAGAGGAGTGACCTGAGAGAGAAGAGGATTGAGGTTTGACGGACTTTGTTTTCAGCATGAGTTCCTGGGGCTGCTTTTCATATATCTTTGCTGGTTATTTCTGTTCTTTTGTCATCTGCTGCTTCTTTCAGTCAGGCCTCAATTACTGTATTCAACTAAATGACTGTTTTGCTGAACTGATAGATCCTAGTCTAAAAAACACTTAAGACTTGAAAAAAATTGGTTAATGGTTTTGCTGAACCTTGAAATTATCTCCCCATTAGGACTGCAATATTTAGGATGCATATTGCAGGTTCTATGGGCCAATGCAATCTGGCTTTGTATCTTCTTACCTTGGAAAATAGATTCTTATCCTGAAGTCTTTTCTGGTAAAGGCAACTGTATTTTTTTTTCTTTTTTAGTCCTTGCTTGACCTGAGTTGAACTAGCAGTGAAAGGCACTGCATGTGTTCCACTACTGACTGATGCTATTTTTTTTTTGTATGTAAAGTTTGTTAAATGGGTGCTATGTTCTAGTTCCTTCAGTTTGGAACAAATTGGTTTTAGCTAAACTATATTAGTCTGTTATTTGAGTCATTGTGACTGAAATTCAGGTAACTTCTAGCCCATATGTCCAAGAATGTCAAATGTTTGAAGAGATGTCAACTAAATGCATCTTAAGTTATGCAAGGCTGTGATATCCAGTACAAAGAATAACAGCAGCCGCTATCCTGTAAATACATAGCCAAATTGCTTACAGGGATACTCAGACTTGCAGTTAACTTCATGTAGGTAAAATTAAGGTATTTTCCACTTTATCTTGTGAAGACAAAATTCATAAGATATCTAAAATCAAATTTAAGTTTGATCAGAATCAAATTTAAGTTGATAAAATTCTTTTTAACATCTGGTAATTATCTTTTGTGAACTCTGCCACCAGATGGTGTCGTAAGATTTGAGATGTTATCTGTTTCAAGCTGATTATAGGAAAATAAGAGGATACTATGCATTGCAAATAACTTTTTTGTTTTTATAAACATGTTTTTCATATTTGTCTAGTGTAAGAGATTTTTCTCATCTAGTCCTAGGCTATTTTACATTTTATTCCCTAGTTGATGAAGCCCTTTATATTTAGCCCTGGGACAAACTGCCTGTCTTACGGACGCATAAAAATTCAAACAGATCACTGTATTTCTGTTGCCTGGTCATTAATGGCTGCTGTCTTAATATTTGGGATCCTTAACTTGAATTTATTTCACACCAAAACTCCATACACTGGTGTGTGACCTGACTACCTTGGTTTAAGTGCCTCAAATCACTCTCCAGTGGTTCTTACTACTCTGTAGTGACTGTGTAAAGAAGAAGCCTGATGACTGCTCTCCTACATGCACTCTTGCATCTATGTAGATCCTTCACAGGGAGTGTGGGTCATTTTGCCAAGGTCAGGTACCTGCTTCTGTGGAACTGCAATAGGTGGGATGTATAGAGTAGTCTGGTTTGATTTGGTTTCTGAATCCTTGTGTTTAACTTCCGCTGGTAAAAGAGACATAGTATGCATACCTGTGAAGGGTATTGCGAGCATAAATACCCTAGAATGGGGAAAAAAAAAAAGATACAGCCAAATGTTACAGAAATAAGTATAAAGTGGGTATTTCTGTAATTTTTTTAACAGTCTGTTTGTTGAAGACCTTTTATAAGGTGACACAAGGTTATCGGAATTAGCTGACGTGAATTCTTTTGTAAGTCACGGAGATATCTAAATCAAGCAAGTTGTTTGTCCCACATACTGTGGATCACTATGCTGCTTCTTAATAAGACTTTGTCTCAATTATTAGCAATTATGTTTGAAGCTGTAATGGTGGTAGGGGTACAAATACAGTGCCCCTCTCCAAAGGGTGCTGATAGGGGTCTTAGGTGGAGTACTGTGTCCAGTTTCAGAGACTTCTTTAAGGGTGTTGTGGGCAATTTGGCAAGAGGAACAGGAATTTTAATAGGCTCAGGAAATGTGCTGTTTGAGCAAAACATCTGAAGAAAAAGAGTTTTCTTTCCAGGTGTGTGGATTTTAGGTGTCCTAAATGACACCATACAGCAATGATGCTGAGCAGCTCTTTGTTCCAATTAGAACTGTGTATATCCCTGAATCTTCCAGTGCATAAAAAACTATCACAAGTAAGATAGCAGTAAGGTATTTACTTTCACTACGGAGGAATTATAATCTCAGTTTACAGCAAGGAAAGCTTAGTTTGGATATTAGGAAATTGTTAGCCTGGAACAAGGTGAAGCCCCAGAACACCTGCAGTACATTCATGACATGATCGTATAGGGCAACACAGCAGAAGAAGTTTTTGAGAAAGGGAAGGGAATACTCCAAATCTTTTGGAAGCCAGTTTTGCCATAAAACAAAGTAAAGTCAAGGTACCTGCCCATGAGATCCAGTTTTCAGGAATAAAATGGCAAGATGGATGTCATCAGATCCTAATGGATGTGATCAACAAAATAACAGCTATGTCTCCACCAGATAGCAAAAAGGAAACATTATCTTTCTTAAGTGTTGTGGGGTTTTGGAGGATTCATATTCCAAATTACAATCTGATTCTAAGTTCTCTTTATCAAGTGACCCAGAAGAACAATTTCCAATGGGGCCCTGAGCAACGACAAGCCTTTGAACAAATTAAACAGTTCATTCAGTAACCCCTGGGCCGGTCCAGGCAGGACAAGATGTCAGAAATGAGCTCTACACCACAGCTGGGGAGAATGGCCCTACTTGGAGTCTCTGTCAGAAAGCACCAGGGGAGACTCGAGGTCAACCCCTAGGGTTTTGGAGCCAGGGATACGGAGGATCTGAGGCCTGCTATACTCCAACTGAAAAAGAGGTATTGTCAGCATATGAAGGATTTCAAGTTGCCACATTGTGGCAAGATATTGCCGCCCAGCAAGAGAATCTCATTATGAAAGTACATAAGGTAGATGCCCACGTACTCGGGAATCGGGACGCTGAAGAACACCAAAATAACCAGCACCTGGATCAGGCTGCTAAGATTGAAGGGGCTCCGGTGGATCTGGACTGGCAATATCTGGGCGAATTACTTATAGCTCAGTGGGCCCATGACACCACAGGCCATTAAGGAAGACGTGCAATGTACAGATGGGCTTGTGATCAAGGGGTGGACTTGACCATGGACATAATTGCACAGGTTATCCGTGACTGTGAAAAATGTGCTGCAGTCAAGCAAGCCAAGCAGTTAAAGCCTCTCTGGCATGGAGGATGATGGCTGAAATATCAATATGGGGAGGTGTGGCAGATAGATTCTATCACGTTCCCACAAACCTGCCAAAGCAAGCACCATGTGCTTACAGTGGTGGAAGCGATCACCAGGTGGCTGGAAACATACGCCATGTCCCATGCCACCACCCAGAATACTATCGTGGGCCTTGAAAAGCAAGTGTTATGATGACATGGCACCCCAGAAAGACAACCAGGCTCATTTCCAAAACAACCTGATAGACGCCTGGGCCGAAGAGTGGGTTATATTACGTCCCCTATCATGCACCAGCCTCCAGGAAGATTGGACGGTACAATGGACCATTACAGACTACACTGAGAGCAATGAGTGGTGGGACCTTCAAACCTTGGGATGCACATTTAGCAAAAGCCACCTGGTTAGTCAGCACTAGGGGATCTTCCTACCGAGCTGGCCCTGCCCAATCAAAACTTCCACGTAGTGTAGAAGGGGATACCACACCCATGGGGATAGCATGCAGACAGTTTCTGCTAGATGCCTTCTAGGCTAGTCCGTAGAGTCAACTTTATTGCTTCTAACAGGAACTTAAAGAACTTTGTTCTGTGAGATAATTCTTCTCTCCTGGCTCCATGTCAAAATAGTTGAGCACTCAGCCGTCCACTTGTAACGTTTGCTGTGCAGTGGTGCACCTTCAGTGCTGAGGGTTCTAGAGTACCCTCAGTCTGTTGTGAGGATGAAGTTAAATCTTGGAAAGCATGGAGGAATTTACCTTGAAAGTATTTTTTCTGTTACAAGTATTTTAAATATTGGGCTATAATACACTTATCTCCTTTGCTACAGTAAAAAACCTGCTGTGACTACAAAGTGGTTAGTACAGTGCATGACAGTGTGCTAGGGGAGAATAATACTGTTAGTCATGGCTTAACTTTAGTAAGTCCTTAAGTTTCTGGCTGTTGATCAGGTTTGCACAGATCAGCATCTCAGTAAGAAGGTTAAAGTGCCTCCCACATATGCCCAGAAGTAAGGTTACAGTAATTGGTAAAGTTACAGTCTGGCAAAGGGATGCATAGTGAATTCAGATGCCTGAAGGGCAATGAATCTGGGAAGGAAAAATAGTCTTGGAATGTCAGTGCCTTATTCCACATAAATTCTGCTTAAGGTGATGCAATTTGAGCGTAGGCCTCTGTCTTGTTATGATTAATTACTTGGTTTTGTGCAGCGTTCTTGCAGTGGTACAGGGCTTTGATGTTTGGAGCAGTATGTAATACAGGGAAGTGGTTTTATAGTAATAAAATTTTTCCCTAAGAAAATCTCTCTGTGACTAGGATTTAATATATCATTATTTGGTTAGAGTAGCAATTGTTATTGCTTTGTAGCATTTGTTTGTCACAACAGGTGGCTGGATACAGTTTTCAAAGGCCTACGTGGGGTTCTTCAGGTTTTCCTGTGACAAGACCAGGCCATCAAACTACATATGGTCTAGCTTAGCAGTAGTTGTTTAAGTGCTTTCCAGGGCCTAAACACACTTCCATTCCTAATTCTTCTGAGCAAGAGGCTTCTCTTGAAGTCAAAATGACCTTGTGTCCACCACTTCCTCCCATCAGTCAGATGAAGATTTCATGAATGCACTGTGTGGTGAGTTGCTTCTTTCCTCTCTGCTCTCCTTTCTCATGTCTGTGACAGCTGTGTGACTGTTTTACAGCTCAACTAGGATGGGTGCGATTGGTTGCTACATGAGAGAAGTCACTAAAGCAAAAGGAATTACATCCCTGTGAGGAGCTGAGGAGCGTGTTGCTGCAGAACATTCTGCCATGGTGAACTCCTAGACCCCCCTTCTTGTCAAGTGTAGAGTTTCCACTGCTGTCTGCAGGGACATGCAGCATTTAGGCAGGCCTTAGACAGGCCAGAACTGCTGATCTCTTTGAGGCCTCCTGAGGATTTCTAGGCAGCTGGAATGTTGGGCTGCCCGCCCCACTCCATGGCACTTGTGGCTTTATATAGTCAGAGCGTTCAGCCGCTGATCTGTAACAGATTTAACCTTGACGTACATTTTTAATGTATGTTATCCGGTAAGACTGAATAACTGTGGACAAATGGATGTTGTAGCAGGAAGCAGTCTAATGCCTTATTTTCTTTGTAGACTATTTTTATTTGTGAGAAGTGTTCTCCAAAATCTCCGCAGCAGACTTGCTTAAGTTAATTAAAACTGTGTGGTGTTTCTAAGCTCTAGGCAGGTGCAGGCTATTGGGAAGTTGCATTTACGTCACATAAATACATCTCTTCACTTTAAAACAAACATAAAAAAATCACCCACTGAACAGATACATTCCTTCGAAATAGAAAGTTGTCATAGCATCTAATTTTTTTTGAAGGCTTTACATTTTGCTATTGATGTGTTTCTCTTTTATATGGTGGCGGGTTCTTTTTGGCAAAAGCTTCTTTGCTTGCAGTTTGATGCTCATTTTTTAAAGTTGCTAATTTTTTTCCATTAACATCCCATAAGAGGTAATTTCCTATGCTATGCAGCAAGTTAGAGATTTCAAAAACTCAAACTATTAAATCTGATAAAAGCTTGAATGTTGTTTGGTGTTTAAAGTAGGGATTTTTTTTGTTTTGTTAAGAATTCAAATATGCCTGCATTTATGTAGAGAAAGCTCTGTTTCTGAAGTTTCTTGGTATGAAAGTTTGTGATTGAACAGACCAGCGATGAGATGAAATGCCTTTACATGGCTCAAAAGCTGTCTGGTCCTTGTTACTGTTGCATAGTGAACAAGGGAATACCTTGACTTTGCAGTGTTTTTCAGAGTACTTCATGAAGGTTCTTTTAGAGTGAAATTGAAGTGCTTCATTAAAGTGAGCCTTGGGTTTCATAGCAGGATTTGGGAGAATGCTAAGGATGAAGGGAGGTGGTTTATCTCTATGTAGATAGTCGGTCGAGAGGTGATCTGGAAATAGAACATGGGTCTGTCTTCTCCCAGTCCCTGTAGCATCTACTAAATCTCTGTACTTCTGAGTCCTTGTCTCTAAGGGCTTCTCTCTGTGGAGGTGAAAGTTTCCCTTTTCATAGAGACATCCAATGGCATTTGAATTCCATTAGTATTTTTAGTACTCTGTCATAAGTAATGCCCAGTTGATTGGGCAGTTAGCGTAAATCTCTTCCTGTAATTGCATATAGTTACTATATGTTTTAATTAGCCAAAACAGGTGTAATGTTAGCTTTACTTCTGAAAGCTCTTTCATATTACGTGCTAACTGGTGTCAGCAAGTCACCATACTTTACTGGCCTGCTTTTCCTGACTTAAGTCCCATGCTGCAGTTTCAGCCTTCTGCAGAATGAATTCTGTAAATACTTGAGTAATCTTGAACAAGATTCTGAGCACATGTAGGGAATTGTTCTGCTAAACTACAAAGTGGTGCTGGTGAAGAATGTTGGGGGTGTAGAGAATATTTTAATGCAAAAGGAAATATCTGAAATCGATGCAAGGATTAGCACCTTTGCTTCTCAGGAATAACTTCATATTAATCACTTCAAAACATCTGTCCTCTCTTATACTGGGGAGGCATCTAGACCTTTGTCACTTTTATATAATCATAAATAATTCTCTTAGATCTGTTGTGTTGCAGCTGCACAAATCTGTGCGTAAACAGTATGTTGATGGTGTGTTCCTACACTCACCTACTAGAAAACCATGAGGTTGAAATATCTCTATCTCTACTCATATTAGCTTAGATTTTCCTTAGCTGCTGTCTCAGTTTAAATATGTTTAAAAACAAGTTATACTCTTTATGGTTTCAAATGACCGTAAAATACTTTGTTCCAAAACATCTCTGTTCTGGCCTTTCATGAAGGCAGGTGCTTTTGCATGCATGTTACTGATATTATATGAGTTTATATGCATGCTCTATATGACCTAGGCTCATGCCAGGTTCTGAATGGTCTTGTACCTTTGTGATTTGTCAAAATAAATAGCTGTTTCTAATGATTCGAGTATATCAGGTGCCCATGTGATAAAGCGAGACAAGGCATATTTAAACACTATCAGGTATTTCAGTGAGATCAAGAATGGCACCCTCGGAATGCTGGGTGGGGAGCATAAGAAAGTGATTAGATCTCCTGTTGTGTTTTAAGTGTGTTTGTTTTGGTATGATGATGTGGATTTTTTTTTACGGAAGAAGGTGCTTTCTCTGTTGTCTAGAGGTGAAAGGGCTATTGCAGCTCCCAGTGCCTTCCCCTTTAGGCTGCACAGATGCTGGTGCATACATTAACTCTAAATAGACATGCAAATCAGGAGAAAGAGAGTTATTTGTCAAAGAACCACATTCTGGAGATAGAGTGGGTGTGGTTTTACTTGTTTATTTTTGTTGGTTTACAGTTGGACAGTACCACTGAATGTCAGAGCTGCTCTAACTCTAGGTAATCTGGATTTGGTAAAAATCCAGTTCTTACCCTTCACCCAAAGCTTTTAGTCAGTACCAGATTCGAAGGATTTCATGCCCCGATACAGGAGGTTGATGGTGAATAATTAGAATATTTAGCTTTGTAGGGGAAGCTGTGGAGATGAGCTATTGAAGAAGGCTCTTGTAGGTTAAGTTTAATGGTATTAGCAAAGTTATCTCTGAAGTTGACTAATGTAAGATAGCAAAGCTTGAAAGATTTGTCTTTTTGTGTGGAGATATAAAAATGCCTAATAGTGAAAAGATACATTTTTTTCCACTTTAGGGTGAGGAACTGCTTCTACGAAGTCAATAAAAAAATTACTGTAGTGCTTGCATTTTAGTGTCTTTTAAGAGAAAGAGAACAGCAAGATTATACCCTGTTGCTTATGCAGACATGTCCATCTTTGTATTATAATCTGGACTGTTATATACCTCTCTAATTTAATTGCACTCCTTATGAATTAGACATTATGGTAAAATACATATTGCATTTAATTTGACCTGCTGGCGCTTTCATTTGCATATATGCAAGTCTTAAGTAGATCAGTGTTAAAATGTTAATATTCTGGTGCAAAGTTTTGAATAATCTTGTACCATTTGGAATAATTAATGAAAATCAATAACTTTTATTAGTGATTCAAATCCATAAGGTGCCCATGTAGAGCATGGTATTAGAGAATGTATCTTAAAATGCTGTCTAAATTGAGTATTTCAGTACATGCATACGTTTAGTTCTTATGGAAGTTAATGAGAAAAATACTGAATTTAAATCAGTTTAGACTTTATTTTGTAATGAATAAATGGACTGATAAACCTTGAAGGCTGACGGTCTTTGTCATGAATGGCCTTTGTTTCATTTTCCTAGGGCCTTACAAGTCCTTATAAGTGTCTTATTTGAGCTGCCCAGTGTATCAAAATATCTGAGTTTGCCCTGCTTGGTTTCCCCAGTTCCTTATCCCTCTCACATGGTCCTAGGTGAAAAGTGTTTTGTTAATTTGATTTGAGTAGCTGAGAGGGTCTCCGTTTGCTTGTAGAACGAGTGCCATGTCTTGGAGGACAAGGAACAGAATGAAGGAAAGGGAAGGCTACTTTTTATTTATAGCTGGTTTAGATGACTGTTCAAAACTACCTTTTTTTTTTTTTGCAGAATATTGATTATGCATAAGAGGTATGTATTCTCTTAAAGAAACTCAGAACAAGAGTTTTCATGAAGAGTAACTTATTTTTAGTTTCCTTACTGAAACAGATTAATAAAAACCAAAAAAAAGTAATCCTGAATGTTAGTTCTTTTAAAATTATTTTTATTTGCAGGTATGGGATAAGATCTGTCCAGAGTAATAAGCATGGTTCGAGAACGAAAATGCATATTATGTCACATTGTGTACAACTCAAAAAAGGTAAATAATCAATGTTTTACATCTATTGGTAGATATTAATATGAAGATACTATTATGAAATGTGTGTAAGAAATCCTTCCATTTTAAAATTGTGCGAAGTATGAGGGTTTTTCCCTCTAACAAGAATATATTTGATCTAGATCTTTCACAAATCAAATAGTATATTTGCCTGTGCTTTCTTTCTTGAAATGAGCTGTAAAGTGTGCTTGATTCTGAATGTTAAAAATATTGAAGCCTTTTGAGTTTTTTAGGTTGTTGTAAAAAGATAATAAAGTGAAAAGCACTCAAACTTGTTTGGCTATAAGTTGTGCCACGTTAAGAGTACTGTATTAAGCGATTTTTAAATCCCTTTTGGGAGATCTGTGTTTCCATATGGAAGGAGACTATGGAATTGTGCAGCACAGCATGCATCAGTTTGGTGGGTATCTTCTGTGTACTGCATATCATGCAAAGCCTGCACTGAAACTGTGTTTCTTAGTGGACCTTCATATATTGCTTAGCCACATGGCACATGGATATCTTGCAAATACCAATGTATTAATTCACACAACTCTTCAGGGTTGAAGATGTCACTTTGCCTTTGCAGATGGGATTTCAAGGACTGAAGAGGATAGTGATTAGTGTCTGGTTTTTTTAAGATTTCCAAACACTTTGGCTCAAACACCAAGAGAAAGTGCTTTTGCTGAATTATGAACATTCATTCTCTTCCAGCATCTCTCTTTCATTAGCAATTAATTATACTACCACTGCAGTTCACTGATCAACAAACTGACGTTATGTACATCTCAGTTTCTGAAGTGCATCTAGCAGAGTAAAATAGTATGTGATGATGAAAATATAGCTCTGTCATAATACAAATAAAGAGACTGCTGATTGCACAGGAAGACAGTGTTTTAAGTACTATGATTCTGAAGAGTGGAATCAATGAGACTTTTAATAAAAATGATGTTCAACAGTAATTTGTCAAAAATCAGTCTAAGCATGAGCTTTGCTGCATGCACTCCTGTTTGTCTTTCTCCTGGAACTCTGCTCCCCTTCTGTTGAAGTCTAATGACTCGTGTGTGTCCTTCCTCAGGAAAGGTAACGTTATATGACTTACTGAGAGCGTGACTACTTGTGTTTTCATGGTCATAGAAATGGGAATGGTGGCTGCTACAGCCTTGCAGGAGTAGAGTACACCTTCCTGCAAGGCATGAGAGCTCTAAAAAGTGAGCTTTTCAAATATGATACACCATTTGGGTTTGTTTTGACCAGTTTTACTTTTTTTCCCCCATGTTGAAGGAGATGAAAGAACACATGAGAAGCATGCTTCACCACAGAGAACTTGAAAACCTGAAGGGAAGGTATGAGAACAATCTTGCATCCTTCCTCTCTGTGCAGTTTGTATGTCACTCTCTGGGAGAACTCATGTTCTGTTTCCCATACAAGCTGAATTGCACAATTTATTTTTATGCATCACTTAGTTGCATACCTTGTGTTAAAGCTGTCAATGAACATGTTCTCTTAATGTTGAAAACTCAGGAGGCAAACAGTGATGTGGAAGAAAGCTCTTGAGTATTTCTTGGAATGTAGTGAAATCAAATTAAAAACCATGGGTTTTAGTTCTCGGCAGTTTCGTTGTTTTTTTGGAAGCACTAGAGTTCTGCCTTTGGCAGAATTATGAACACTGGTATTTTCCTTTTTAAAATATTTTTTTAAAGTTTTCAATGATGTAGAAACAATTGTTGATCTTTTAAACCACTGTGAGAAGACTAATATCTTGGATGTAAGGTCTGCATTTGTTCAAGTCACTGCCTTGTCCTCTGCCACCCTGCTCCAGTTGTTTGGTTAAGGGACCTAACCATGGTGGATGGTGTTTTCCTTCTGGTTTCCTTGGGTTTATTTACAACCTTTGCAAAGCCGGAGGAGAGAGAGTTAAGGGGTATTGAAATATCATTCTGATAATATGGAATCAGGGTGCAACCTCAGTGCATTTAAAAGGGCTTTCAGGTGTATGGGTTTTGAGGTAGCCAGAGAGATCAGATTGTCTGCACCTAAGTGTTTGACCTACAGACTAATTTTTAATTGTCTTGCATCACAAACTTCATATGGAAACAGCAAATCTCTTTTAAACACTGTTTAAAAGACTAACAAGTGATCCTCCTTCAACTCTTAGAAGTGTGGGAAATTAATGCCAATGTAGTTAAGTTGTTCCAGGTAGAATACTAGTAAAACTCTTTAACTGTTTTGTTTTATAATGTATCAAAACAAGAGAAACTTTGCAATTCTCTTCAGTAACTTTTTATAGGCAAAAGCATACATGTAACTGGAGAAAAGTGTCCATGTTTGGAGTACAAGATTGTGTTACATATGTGTCACAGCTGAACACATTTGTTTGAGCCAGCTGTACAGTATTTTATACTACTGTTGTGTATAGTTGCTAAGCTATGCTGTAGTTCATCTAAATCAGCAACCTAATATTAGTTTTTAGATTAAAACTTCCAGAAAATATGTAGCATACGCGTATGGCCACTTGTATCTGCTAACATTTCAAACTGTCTCTCTCAAATAGAAAATAACCCTTATTGCAGGACAGTAAGTAAAAAGATACTGCTTACCTCAAAGTGCATATTAACTGTCAGTAAATAACTTCTGTTATCTGATTTCTGCTTCCATTTGATACTTGATTTTAGTTTCTCTGGGGCTTCACAACAGGTTAGTAAACTGGGAAAAAAACTTCTGTCTTCAGAATCTCCATCATAAGCCTGTCTTTAGACAGGGGCTCTGTAGACTGTCAAAGTATTAAAATATATTGGAAAGGAAATTAAATAATATTTCCCTCATTAAATTTGTTTTAGTGGGATTCAGAAAAGCTTCTACTTGTCCAGATGAACAAAGTTGTTATTGTGTCACATTGAGAAAATGTATGAAAGCAGCTTTTTGGAAGCTGTTTTATTTTTTCAAATAAAAACTGCTTTGTAGTAAAGTAGGAGGGCATAAAAACGAGAAATTTCTCACATTCCCCACCCTTTCCCCACCTCCCC
>NW_010100364.1:12776-17492 GCF_000699245.1 Pterocles gutturalis
TTTTTTGTTCCGAATTTGGCTACTTACTTAAAAAGAAGACAAAACAAAACCAGAAAACCCCAGATCATTTTTCCTTCTCTACTGTGCCCCACACAACTGGGTCTTGAAAGCTAGGAACATTCTGAAAATGTGCCTGGAATCAAGTGCGTGATGCTATTTAATATCTGTCCTGTTGGGTGTGAAAAGGATTTGTTCTGTTACTGAACAGCTGGGAAAGGCTTGCTCAAAAACCAGAATGTCCTCAGCACTAGACGCTGATTTAGGGCTTCTGGTCAGTGAACTTGTAGAGCATTTCTGTTCTGGAATTTCTTCTTCTGTCAGTGTTTCTGAGATCCTCACCACAGAAAGTGGTAAGGATTACAGCTTAAAATTTCATATATATTGGTATCATATTTCTGGCCTTCCAAGTTAATGTTTATGACTCTTGAAGGTAACGGTAATTTCTGGAAGTTACAAATTGTGTCCACAGTGGCTTGCAACTGATCTGACAGTTACTGGTTTTTCCATTTCCATAAGACTGAAATTAAATTAAATTTGTTTAATCAGCATTACATTTTCTATTATTAAGGTAATTGTCTGTATTACTTCTTTCAGAAGAGTCTATGGAACATGTTTGTTCTCAAAATGAATAATGAACTTCATTTTTCACTGTGCAGCAGCAGCCTTGTTCTCTTCCCCTGTGCCTCTCCTTCCTCCCACATGAGTTGAGTAGAAGTCGTTTAGGAGTCTTACAGCCTTGTAAAGCAAAAGGTTCTCTAAGGAGAAAATGTGAAGCACAAGCAACAGCCTTGTGAGTGTGGCTGCATTGTGTAACAGAGGATAGTACCATTGAAGTGTGTAGTATCACCATCTTAGTACCTTCAAATTTGACATCCAACTGGAAGTCACTTTTTAGGCTTCCTGTGGGGACTAGGTGAAAAAACGCTCACATTGGTTGACACTTTTCTCCTTTTAAAATAAACATGGTAATCTCAACAGCTAGAATAATTTTCTGAAACATTTTAAGGCTCTTCTCTTCTTGAAGTCTTACTCCATGTGATATAGAACGAGTCAAGTACAAAGTTTTTGTGGGTTTTTGTCTTGTTTTTTAAATTAAAAGTGAAGTATTGCTCTTGTCGAAGGGACATTGAGTATGCCATCTGAAGTACACATCCAGTAAATAAAGCTCTTGGATGTTTTC
Source organism: Pterocles gutturalis (assembly GCF_000699245.1). NCBI lineage: Eukaryota > Metazoa > Chordata > Aves > Pterocliformes > Pteroclidae > Pterocles > Pterocles gutturalis. The sequence goes on from NW_010100364.1 coordinate 13,957, forward strand.
ACACTGAGAACACTTCTGTCCTGTTTATTTCCAATTGCTTATGGCCTTCTTGTTGAACAACTGAGATTGTGTGGTGTTCCCATGTGGTGAGGAAATGTGTAGACATGATCAGTGTGTCCTGGAGTGTGCCCAGTTCTGGCTGATATGTATTGGGATAGTGGAAGGAAAGAAGTGCAGGAAATGAAAATTCCCTGAAGTGTAACTATCTGAACTCCCAGCCAGTTGATCTTCAATGAAAGCAGTTGTTTGAATAGGAAAGAATAGTGTTTATTTCTTTAGGTTTGTAAGATTAAGAGCAGGACAGAAAATTCTAGTCACTACCCACTCATGTCTCTTCTTTTCAGACCATCAGTTAGTACAAGAACCGCAAGTTAGTGATCAGTAACTCGCAAGTTAGAAGTGACAGAAACAAGTTCTTTGTCCTTAAGCCAGCTGCTAATTCACTGGCTTTGTCTAAAGTAAGTAAAATTTCACATTTACTTAGTCTATAAATGAGGATGAGGAAAGTTGGATGAAAGAATTGAAACTTGGGTCTTCTGAAGGATTTGGATTGTTCTCTAAAACCCACTTAATATCACTGAGGTATGTTTCTCATTGGAAGTGTCATTACGACTCAAGTGGAACATTATGGAACAAGATCACCTTTTCCAGCAGGAAGCCAGCTTGCTATTTGCAGTTTGCCTTGTGTGATGACCTAAGTTTAAAAAAGTCTTGCTAGCAGTGCATAGCTGTGCCATTTATGAGTGTGGAGAGGACTCTTCCAATGGCATTAGGAAAATTTGCTGATTGCATTTGGTTATCTTTACTGGGTTAATGAGAGACTACACACTGACTATCTGAGCTTTGAAAAGTTATTAGTGAGTGTGAAGTGTGCAAAATGAAGTACAGCCCTCCCTGGAAAACGCAGGCTGCGTTTGTAGGCTACTGACTTTGTAAATTAAATTTATCCAAATGCTTCATCTGATATTAGTTAGGCTGCAACACACACAAAAAAATTAAATGTGAAAAACATAATTTGAATTAATTACTCTGTTTAAAATAAAACCCTCTCTAGCTGTGCCTGAATGACTGTGTTGGTTAAATATCTCAACTATGTTAGTAGGAAAACCACAGATTTCTGGGATAAATGAGCATAGCTGCCAACACTCCATTAAGCACTCCAGTAAGGATGTAGGCTTGAGTCTTGAGTGAAGGCACATCTTTTGATCTTTTTCTAACTTTATTTTTAACTTTTCTCTAAAGAACACTTTGCCTTTTTCCTTTATGGATCCCATTTTTTTGGCCACAGTCATGAACTGTGTGTTGGCATTATAATGCTGCTGCTCTAAGACTTCAGTCTCAAGTGCGCCATGGGATATGCACGCCTACTTTTATGAATTAAATGGCAAAATTGAAGAAAGCATTGTGGAGGCAGGCAGTGAGTCCTAACTTGGTCCCACTGAGTTATTTGCAGTGGACTATGCTCTCATTAAGTTTTTTTCTCACTTTTTAAACTGGTAAACATATTTTCCTTGTTTAGGTTTGTTATTAACAACTTATTTCTTTAGCAGTGGAGTATTGAAAGGATTTTTCATGATAACAAATAACGTATTTCTAGAAATCTAATTTTTTTTTTAAAAAAAGAGAAAAAATGTTATAACCTTCATCCAGTATTCACTGAAACATGAGTAAAGCCATTTGTCTGACACAGCTGTCAACTTCCTCCAGCTGAAATAATTTCTGTATTTTTTAAGATAAGTGCTCTAAAGTAGAAAGCAGACCTCATGCGCACTTGACCCAAATAAAGTACAGTGAACTGAAGACACCCTCCCATCGCTCACTGTGCTGTGGAGTCTTTGGATTCCAGGCAGCAATCTCAGCTGTCCCAGTTTAGATTATGTTGTGTCACGATTGGCTGTATCCATGTATTGCCTCCTCCCTTTTCTAAATTTCACTGGGGGAAGGCTGAAGGCAAGGATTAAATGTAGAAGCTGTCACCAGGCTTCCCCAGTGCAGCTGGCACCATGGATGGGCTTCAGAGCAGCTCCTGCTAGCTCTGTAAGCCTTCCACTCTGCCTCCTCGCTCACTATGTTTCCTCTGAAAAGATTTTGAGTACAACAATTCAAGAAGAATTCTTTCCCCAAGTTAATGCAGCTTTATTACCAAGTCTTTTACCTCTTGATTGTTGGAAAAAAATCTTTTAAAAACTGACCATCAAAAAACTAGACCTTGAAATAAAAAGCCAGAGAATTCAAGTAACTTAAATATACTGAGCGAAACCTAGTTGCCTTGAGCGCAAGCACATTCAGAGGAAACAAAGGTAAGACCAGAGATACCTACCATGCCTGTTGGCAGAGTTGAAAGTCCACTCTCTGCCTCTCTTCCTAGGGACAGCAACCATGAATGCCGGGTGTGCAGGGTGACACTAGTGGGTTTGTCATCATATGCCAAGCACATCTCCAGCCAGCTGCACAAAGACAATGTTGATGCTCATGACAGAAAAGAGGAAGAGAAAGAAGAGGCAGAAGAAGAATATCTTGACAAAGAACTCATTCAACTAATCAAACAAAGGAAGGAACAGAACAGGTGAGTTTTCCTTTCTCCTCTCAGGTCATAGAATTGCTTTTAACACAGGTGGGATACACTCCTAAGGCTTAGGTGCTCATGAAGTACTACTGCCTGTAGCCAGCGTACATATTACATATAAATGTAATTCTGATGAATGTTCTTGTTTTGATGATCTGCTACTAGTAAGGAAGTTCAACTATTCTCCGTTATGGATAGGCACTGGATAGGCACAGTCCCCAGTGTGGAATCTTGTGTTTTGAGAGCCCTAATGTTTTTATTCTAATATTTGATACCTATTTAACTGAAAGGCTTAATAAATGTGACAGTAATGCTAATATTGTTTGGGGCAGGGGGTGTCTATAGACACCTTTTAGAAACTGCTGCTGACCATGCTTTGTTATAAAACTTTAATCTCTCTGGTTTTAAAATGAATTGGATTGGTATGTCAGTGTCACACTGAAATCTCATGATCTTTGAATGAAATTTCTTACCTGTTTCATCTTACTGCTTATCATTAGCTAAACATAATTCTGGTGGCTGACTATGCAATAGAAGTCTGCAAAGAGTAATAAGTATGCCCTTTTGTCTTCCATGTGTCTCTGCAAGTGTGCATTGCTAATGTGATGTTCCAGTTGGAAATATATTATTGGAACAGGTTTACGGCATAGCAATGGTATTAAAGAGGCATATGATTTTTGAAAGAAGCTCTTGCTTGCTGTGGCTAGAAATTTCAAATTTCAATTAACATTTCCAAATGCACAAATCTGTGGAGATTATTTGATTTTGACACCACTCTGTCATACTGAGGTGTCCCTGTACTGCATGACGGTCATGTTTTTATATCCGTCAATGTAGGTAGCAACAATGTCACTTTTCGCGGTTTTATGGTAAAGGAGTAGTGCTGTCAGTACAGTGGTATTCTGAGACAACTAAAACCTTAGAAAATCTCTCTGCTGGATGCTGGTTTGGGGGGGGGGGGGGGAAAAAA
>NW_010100364.1:17523-18750 GCF_000699245.1 Pterocles gutturalis
AAGAAGGTACATGGATTAAGTTACTAATACAGCAAAATTGTTTCCATTAGATCATAATCTAGTTGAGTCAGATCCTAGAATTTACAGTATCACTTAGAATCTTGTCTTAGAGCTCCTTGTGTCTTATGCCATAGGCCATTTCCTGTTAGTAATTATTTGTGCATCTTTCAGCGAAACCGCAATGTGTTGAAAACTTCAAGGGTTGTACAATACGAATTTTCAGTTTACTCAAAACAATTTTTTTGAGCAGTAGTGTGAAAGTTTCCTGTCTTGCTTGGCCAGGAATCTGGAATGAATGTATTCCCGTGATGCCAGAAAGAAACATTTCTGTAATCAGTTTTTTGAAAAGCCTTGAATAAAAACTCATCATTTGGTAGAATGAATACTTAAAACATTTAGACTGCTGACCCTGGGAATAGCTGTCCGTGTTAAGGCAGCATTTATCTTTAAAATGTACATGTGATAATTTACCACGTGTTCATGATAAGTTGCCAAGCACAAGTGCTATCCAAAGGGCAGTAAATAGTGCTTCTGAGAGGCTCATAGAGACTGATCAGCATTGCATGCTGTGGACTGTTTGTTGGTTAAAACAAGACAAAATATTTTTGTATCTGAGGTACAACTTCTGTGGGTGGTTTCCATCTGTGTTTTAACTTAAGCGTTATAAACTGAGACATGATCTCAACTGTTTTATCCAGTAAGTTGAATAACTGCTTTTCTCAGACTAACTTTCCTTCTGTTTTGTATCAATTCACTTTATTTATGCCATCTAACACCACCAGAATAGTCTTCAGAAAAAATAATTATCTCAATATTTTCATCTATCGAGATTACTCAAATTACAAAGATTATACAACAGAAAGCAGCTTTCTTTTTGTTTGTTTGTTATTAGTTCAATAACTAGTAAATAGAAATATTATTTTCTGAGTTAAATGGAAATATTTAAGAATTAGTGTATTGAACTGTCTTTGCACCAAATCAGTTGTTCTTGTAAGAGCAATTTTGAAATATCATATTTAAGTAAAGGTGCAACATTCTTTTTGAAAGTCAAACACTATAGAAGCCTGAACAGCTAAATAAGTTATTTATTTTTATTTAAAAAAAAATCTTCCTAGTGCAAATAAAGTGCATGAGGCTTGCGTGCTGTTTGATTTCAGTGGAATGGCATCAGAATTCAGGTTTTTCTCAATTGTTTTGTAGGCAAGCTGAACCAAGCTGTGAAAACCA
>NW_010100365.1:0-336 GCF_000699245.1 Pterocles gutturalis
ACACAGGGCTACAGTCCCCCGACGACTGCCCGGCTCTGGTGTGGGCTCCTAGTTCCAACGCGGGGTCCTTCACGGCTGCATCATCTCATGGGCTGCACCAAGGGACAAAACGTGCGTCACCATGAATCTTCACCATGAATCTTTACCACGCTGCAGGGGAAAATCCAGGAGTGCTTCTCTCCTTCTTGCTCTCTCCCTCTCTGACCCGAGTGTTGTGTGGTCCTTTCAGCTCAAAATCTTGCTTCTCTCTCTGCTGCAGGTCTTCATCCACTCCCGAGGAAACTGGCTCTCGGGTGATCCATGGCGGAGGCTTGGGCTATGGCAGGTCCGTTCCCA
>NW_010100366.1:0-25997 GCF_000699245.1 Pterocles gutturalis
GAGACAAATTTCAGAGAAAAATGGTTTGGGTGCTGAATGGAAGAAGAATGTCTTCTTGTCTCTACCCGAAGTAATACGTAATTTTCTGCTGTGTCCTTGGGTTTAATTCCCGTGTGTTCATATGACTCTTTTTATAAATATAGTAGTTTCATAAATTCATGCATATCACAGTTAATTTCTTCAGAGTCACGCTACTAAATAGATCTTACCCTTTTCCTTTACTTTTTAGAGAGTTTGTTAAAGACAATCTTTAAGTGATTTCTCTCTCCACATTACTATTGAGGGTACTTCCATTTCTGGAAAGTAGCATCACAACTTTGAATAGAGAGGAAAATCAAAGTTCATTGAGGCAATCTTCCCATATGGCAAAAAAGGCTGAGGCAGGGCAGGGCATCTGCACTGTGTCCTTACAAAACAGAAATGTCCTTTGGTGCTTCAGCTACTGCCAGCAACAACACAGAAAGAAAAGCTGCAAGATGGTCAAAAGCCTAACTTTAGCGCCTTGGGAGTCTGTGTAGTTCTTATCTGCCCACTCAGGTCACGTGGAGTCTCTAAACCTCCTCCATGGAAATCTGTACAGGTACTGTAGCACAGAAGTAGCAATCTTCCTAATCTTCCTACTGCATTGACATGAAAAATGTACCAACTCATCTCCCTGGTGAAGAGATCACACCATCAACAGAAGTAACAGCTCAGGCATAGATGTACGTCAAAAACAAAAGAAAACTATAAAATGTATATATCACACTCTAAACCTTAAAAAAGAGTGAGTCCTGTTAAGGCTCAACTTTTTTATATCCTGAGATCATAGCTAATGCAGGAGACAAATATCTGTGTATCATGGTGTATATGGATCTTTCTTACTCTGTGTAACTGGCTAACAAAAATGCAATATTATTTTTAGATAAAATGTTCTCACATTGACAGATTCTGTCAAAACCTATGTTACTAGCCATGCCCTGTAGAAACAGTAAGGTCAGGGGCACTGTGGTCTCTAGACAAATGGGCTGAACAGGTTGTTTAGAAAAAAAGAAGGGAAACACACAATTATTTGAAAGCACATTCTGTAAGTGCACCATTGCGCACCTCTGCTTGCCAGGTGTGATGGGTATTTCTTCCTCCCCCATAGGTCTGATCTGCAGCCATATAATATGGGACAGCTCTTGTGAAGAATGCTTGGGAGCTGAATCTCAGGCTGCAGGTATCCTTTCTTTCAGGACTGCCGGTCTCTCTATCAATCCCTGCTGAAGGACAAGAGAGTGGCCACCAACAAGTAAGTAGGTTTCTTCCAGGATTTAACCTACTACAGGCTTTATGAAAGAGCCAGCCAGCTGGCCACCATATGTAGCCACAGCACTCTGTTCACAAAAGACAACAGCTTCTTTCTGTTGGCAACCAGATTGTGACTTTTTAGCCCAAACTATAGAGATTAATTGTTCGGTTTGGTTGCTTCCCACACCAGCTCCCAAGAACAGTTAAATCATGCAATTCCCAGGTTGTCAGCTGTCACAATATTATCATGTCTCAGCTGGTATGTGTCCAAAGGCATTACTCTTAGTGAGTCTCAAATACTTGAGAACATCAGGTTTCATTTTGCAATATGCACTTTTTTAGACCTCATATTTGGAAGAAAAACCACCTGAAAATATAAACTAGATATTGCAAGAATAAACAGAAACAACCCAAAGGCTTACCCTTTACAAAACAATGACTTTTTAAGCCAACCTCAATGATTTTTTAAAATGTTTTGCTCATCATTCGGCATTCTCAAGTTCCATTGGGGTTTTTTCCCACCATGATACACATACTTGTTACGGTTTCCTTAAATTGGTTAGATTTAAACAAATACTGTTACTAATGTAATCCCCCAAATAAGTAAATTATGTATATGTGCAAAAATTGCATGTACTCCATGTTGTAAGACCTCCATAATTCCTTTATTTTACACACAAACACGTATATACATACACTAATACAAAAAAATTCTAGTGATACTAGCTTGCATAGTCAAGTATCAAAACCACAGAAAGTTACAGAATTGAATCAACCCACATATATTTGACCCTGTAAAATATCTGCCGTACAAAAAAGTGCATGCCAGGATGTACACATGATGAATATTGTTTTTTCCAAGGGACCCCTATCTCTTTCAGCACAAATGTTCTGTCAAAGAACAGGTACTTAATGTCTTCTCTTATCCTCCTTCCTGGCATGTGGTTCTAGTCTTATCTACCAGATACTATTGAAAAATCCTGTTCTGAAGGATTACTTCCTTTCTCATTGTCAATTATAAAGTTAGTATCATTACATTATGTCACAGTGTTTCAAATATATTAATGTCCTTGTTTTCATAGGGTATTTGTGAGGTAAGATGGAATCAATATACTTTGTGAGTGAATGGGAGAACTGAAACATGGAAAATTTAAGGTCAAAAGTATTTGTGTGGCAGTTTGGAGTTTCCAACATGAGCGTTACTGCACACTGTGGATTCCTTTGGAGTCTTCAGATGCAGGTATGAATTATCCTCAGCACTTCTGTAAAGCAGACCGCAACACATTGCAGGCAGATATCAAGAAATCATGAAATATTATAAGAGATTACCAGGGATATATTTGGTTTAAAAAATCGCCTACCATATTTTCCTACAGGAACTGTGTGTCATCGGAGAGAGGGGGATCCAGTTCTTTGTGAGAACATTTGACTACTAACTGTCAGACCAATTCTTCTCTATACATGCCCACTCCTCCTTAATTTATGACATGGCTTCCAAGTACTGCAACATAAGAGGTAGGGTCCTTGAGGCAACAGAAGGTCCCCATCACCAGATTATCCTGGATTACTGCCCACCCTATGCACAGAATGAAAAAAATTCTGTGGAGAAAAACAACAGGACCAAAATAGTCTCTTAAAGGACTACTAATACTTCAGACAATAGTCCAAACCTGTTTCTTGCTAACACTAAAACAAAAACCCACCAAGCAAATGCAAATAGACAGCCTAAAGCACACTTGGCCTAGAATATAGCTCTTTCTGAAGGGTCAGTACACGGCTGAAACAGGATCTTGTAAATAAAGGGGTAACTTCAACAATAACCAACGCTATCGTTCTCTACTATGCTATACTACATATAAATAGACAACCATACAGAGGAGGACTATAGAAAATAAAAGCTTATGTGTGCATGTTTGTATGTACACACAAACATGCAACTAGCAGGGCTTGCCTCTCTTTACTGGCTCTTTTTTTCATTTGTGGTTGCTGTTTTATTATGTTCTTTTGTGCTCGCTCTTTTCCCTTCCTCTTCTGCCCCTCCAGACGCTTTCTGCCTGAAGCATTTTTAATCTAGCAAGCAAGAGACAATTTGTCAAGATAGCAGGAACAGAGAACAGGTGATAGAAAACTAATGGAAGAAAATTAATCTACAGAAATGGTAAAGTCTAGAAACAGCACATTTAAAGCTGTTAGCTCTCTTAGCATGACCTTTTCTTTGTGATGATTTTCACCTATGCTACTGCATATAACCTTTTCTAACCATACGTACTTTCAAAGTCTTGAACCTAATGTGATACAAGCTATCTGACTACAGATGGTAAATGGTAATCTAGACATTAATCACAGATTTTTCTTCCTTGCATAATTTAATGGTGCTCCCAATTCTCTATGCTTTTGCCAAGTTTTGTATAAAATACGGCTTGCTAAGCAACAAAATAACACATATGTAATGCTAGAAGTGAGTTTGAATGGACATTTGCAGGATGCCATAATGCAGGACAATAATTTAGATTTGAAGTATACATTCCTAATCTGTGTAACAAGGTTAATCTTCTGTTATCTTTTTCAATAACCAAGTTAAAATTACTTTTTTCTCTTGTAATGATACTGGGCTTGTCATCATCTCCTACACAAAAGGTATAAATAGAGCTGGGGCTTTAATAAAAACAAAATAAATACATAAATAAATTAATTAAAATTAGGCAATACAAGGCTGAGGATACAAAGTTCCAGGACTGGCAACAGTACTGAAGAAGGAGCTGAGCAACTCTCAATCACTTCAGCAAGCTCTGGATCTGGTCTTTGGCCTACACTACGCAAGGAAGTACATATAAATTATACAATGTAAGTACACAGTACATGATCTGTCATAACTATATTTATGCTACCAGTTTGAGTTATTTAATAAATACGGGATCTGATCCTGTACAAAGCCCTCAGGCTCATCTTTCACCAGTGACAGAGAGAATTTTGCCTGAATAAGATATCCAGGCGCAAAATGAGTATTGCTAACTCTAACTGTATGTCACATCAGTGCTCTTGAAGCCTTGGGAAACCAGATCTTATGAAATACTAATCTGTAACATAGTACATTTCTAGCTATTACGAGTTCCCAGAAAACCCTGAACACGGAGAGGAAGCACTTTAGAGGCACAGGGCAAGCAGCGAGTTCACAGTGTGTTACGGATTTTGTTTCTTTGCTTCTTAAACTGTCTGGTTTGAAGGTCATCCTGCAGTTTACCAGAGACAATCGAGATGTTCAGTTTTCAGATATTTCTTACTGACAATATACCCATGATGATGCCAGAAAAGGAGGAGTCACATAAATTCATTAAAAAGTTGTGATATTTAAATTACCAAATGTCTCATATCTCTTTTCTTACCCACCTTACAGAAGTGACAACCTCCAAAGCAGTCAATCTCTTTGCATTAAGGGAAGGTATATGTGTAATTTTATGTAGCAGGAAAAAATTTCAAGCTTTTTGACACATTCTCTAAAGTGTTTCAAATATAGTAAGTTAAGAAACAAAATCTCAACCCTTGTCCTGTTGAGTGTTAATAAAATTCCATCTGGTCACTTAGGAGCTGTGCCAACATTACTACACAAAGAGCCTTTGAGCTGTTTGAATGTTCAAGAGTAATTTGACAGGTTTTTTTATTTACTTTTTTTTGGTCAAATATGCACCTAATAGTGTACAGATGGCTAGGTTCTAACAAGTTTACTTGCGTGTAAACTTGAAACTAACCTTGAAAGTAAACTGCTGAGGTTTTGCTTTGGGCTGTTGCTTGGGTTTATATATTTTTTCTAACGTTTAGGATTGTTCAGTCTACTGCTGCTCCAAGTTCCTTATTAGGAAAATACAAAGTGCAAGTGAAAACCTGGTGCCTAGTTGCTCTAAAACTGCTAACAGGGTAAGAATCCGCTCAGCCTGGGCAGGGCCGGTGGAACGGCAGTAGGTACAAGGAGTTAAAGTCCCAGTAGACAGCAAGATAAAGAAATGTTGAGTAACAAAATCTTCACAGAGGAAACAAATCTCAAGACCCACTCTGAGCAATAAGAGAGATTTCAGCAACAGATGGGTACTACACTCAGTATATATTAAGTATATATCTTCTAGTGCCAAAAGCAGTTATACATTTATTCTCCAGTCGTGGTGCTAAAACGTGTGTACGTAACAGAGAAAAATAAATTCCACACAAATTTATATTCAAATTTGCCTTGGAAAACCAAAATTGGTTTGCCAAAAAACCCCACCCCAACCAAAAAGAACGTTCTCAGTGACCTGATCTAGCTTCAAAGTTAGCCCAGCTTGGCACAGGAGGCTGTATTAGGTGACCTCCGATGTCCCTAACGACATCCTTTTTTGTGTGATGCTATGAGTCTCTCTGATAAGGTTGTACACATCATAAACACACAGCACCGAACTGCTTGGCCTGGTCTATAGCCTTCAATGCAAAACAGCTACTAAAATAATCATAGTAACAGCCAAATTATCGGGGAGGATTCAGAATGTTGCAAGACTGGCAGGGGAAATCCAGGTGACCCCTTCAGAGCTATATGGAGTCAAAAGAGGTAAAACAATACTGGATGCTCCACCAGACTCTTAGCTAGAAGATCAATAGTCTGGGATGTGAGAAATACACAGTGGGACAAAATTTCTATATATTTCATTTATAAGAAGTGGTTTAGTAACAACTCCCTCCTCATCCCTATCCCTCAACACATTTTAACTGAATCAAGTGTAAAATCTGTAAAAAAATGGGATTCATTTATATCTTAAATCTCTGTAGCATAAGCACTCAGAAGACAGATAAGGGCCTGTCTCTGCCACCACTCATCTGTGAGTAACTTTTTCATTACTAGAGTATTTTTGTAAGTAGTTTTCCAAGTATGCATAAACACTTGGAGGTCCTAACGTGTAATGAGACACTAAAATTAATAAAACTGTAAAAATATAGACTATTTTTATTGTTTTTAATTAATTTGTGGGCAATTCAATGAAATTGGTTTTTGGAAAGGATTTGAATAGAAAGATCTTTGCTTTGACATTCTCTTTCAACTCTTGGCTGTGGACTTAATTAAAACTAGCTACTTCAGTCTTCAAAGCCATAACATATATGACTAGCACCCAAAGAGCCATCTACCTCGGAAAATAAAATAGGCCCAAGCGGTGGAAAAATAGCAGCTAATCTAGGAAAAGCTGTGAAGCTTTAAGGAAAGGCTATAAAAGACCTAATAACAGAGCATAATGATGTTTCTACACATGTTCTATAATTACCGAGTGCTACATTTTTAAAAGTATCTTGGCACCTTAAATGAAGTTGTCATTGAAATTTAACAATTTATTTAATCTGCTTTTGTACTCCTGGTCTGAAATCTTAAACATGTCTTTCTTTTGCTACTATCTTTTTGCATATGAATATGGGATACAAATTGTTGTATCTAGCTGCAAATGAGTACCATTGCAGAAGGAAGTCTGGACGTTGAGCATCTCTCTGAATGGTAAGCCCTTTAAAAACTCTTAAAATATGGAGACTGGAATTTCCCATTCCTTTTCAAGCTAAGAAATTGTTTTGTTTGCTCGATCTCCAAGCAGCTGGTTTTAAATTCAAGGTTAATCATGGTGTCCTGTGCTGATACAGTTCCCTTAGCACATTAGCTCTGAGAGAAACCTCTGATGATGGACACAGAACATAACCCTAGACATTGAACGGCTGAGGGTTCACACAACACACTCATCAAGAAGAACAAGTTTACCCTGATACAGGGCAACTATAAAGGTCACTTTGTATTCTGTTCTTTTACATTTTACGTAGAGATATAAATATAATAAATCTATCACTGGTAAAATAAAGCTTAAAAACAAATTTTAAAAAAGTAATAAATAAAATTAGCTTAGCTGTTCCTAATTAAAAAGACAGAAGACATTTTGTTATGCAACAAAAATTCATGCAAATTCAATTTTCCCTCTTGACAACAAGATACATATCCTAAACCAGCCGATCTACTACACTTGTCCCCACAATTATCTTTTTATGGAAACATGCAGTTCCCCCCCCAGTTGTCTATCCCAGCAGAAGGCTGAGAGTTGCAGCCTCTGCATCTTGTCAGACTGGGGGACTTCACGGTGATGTCCCAAAGGGCACATATTCCTTAGATTTGAAGTCTTAACAGTGGTTTATGCTGTTCTCCAGAGAACTTTCAAAATTTGCTTTTGTTTTTATTTAATTTTCCCCAAAATTACCCCAAAAAATCACTACTCTTAATTAAAAGCTACATGATAATTACAAACTATGCATGAAAGCTTTTAGCCCTGAAAATACACTGTTTGAATTTGATAAGTGTGTGCAAACAAGCTCATGAAGGAAGTGACCTGCCATTTGTGCTATTGTTTGGTTTTCAGTCAAAGTTTGTTAGAAAGAAGTCTGTTGCAAATCTTATACACTACTCTAAATCCCTTTATTTACAAACATCTTACAAGTAAAAATTCATATGGTGCTAAGTAGTTGTTTGCCTGTATTTTCCTACTATAGTTACTCTTGGCAAAACATTTTTGTCCCAAGGAAGGGAAAGACCATCCCATAAGAATGTGCCCTTCCTCCTGAAAACACAATTGTTAAAACCTATAATTTAAAAATTTCCTTTAACCACAGAAGGGCTGCTAGAAGTGTAACAGTCTCTTCATGCTCTGGAGAAAAAGGCTTTTAATATTCTCTAATGTCAGTGAAGGATAAAAAAAGAAATCAAGGCAATCCTGGAAAGCACTGTTTCTTGGCTGGTGAGATTGCCTGATGCCACTAGTCCTTCCATTTAGCAGTTTAGCACAAACTTACTAAGATGGCCCCAGATCAACAATGTCCACTTTGTAGGCAGACTGTGGCGCCCACATACTGTAAATTGGAGAGTAGGTTGTCAGGATCATTCGTCTATAAGCTTTTAGGGCCAAAATGTACTCTAGAGTTTGTTTTTAGAGGTATCACATACTGCCTTAAACCTGGTGTTACTAAGATAATCCCTCTAGTGATAAATATTTACTTACTAATGCAGTTATTTGTTCTCACTTAAGAATGCATAGGATGTAGAGCATCAATAAAAACACTGCGGTGATAGGATCAGCTCAGATGGTCTCTAGAGGAAAAGTATTCAACTGAGTTCTCATGTAAGACTGACATAAAACTGCATAATCAGAGGGCAAAATTAAAATGATGCACAAAATGCTTAATATAACCCTATTTTAAAGAAAGATTTCCACAAACCCCACTAGTATTCTGCATGATTGCTGCAGTTATAACTGATCATTAACCTCTGTACAGCATTGAACAGATTTATTTAGTAAAAATTATACAATAGTGACAGTGCAGTAAACACGATACTGATGTTCTGAGGCAGCACATTACAGTACGTACGCACAGCTGGGTAAATCATAATCCAAATGTTATAGGCCTCGAGTATTAGTTCAAACCACTACAATGAGCATCTGAATGAGTGGGAAGACGCAATATGTATCCACCGAAAATATGGTTTTGGAGAGAGAAAATCTGACAGTGCAAATCAGGGGAAAAAATCTCCAGAAGAAAAGGCTACTTTACATGTCTTAAATCCCATGACTCTTAATTAAACTATTAATCCCCCATTCTGCAATAAGCTGTGTTTGGACAGCATCCCAAAAACAACTGAAATGCTCCCAAGACACATGTATTTGTAGGAAGCTCAATAAAAAAGGCAACAATTTTTTTTTTAAAGAAATAAATTTTTAAAAGACAAAAAGATTTCTGCAAAATGCCACTTCTTACATTAAATTGCAAGTCATCTGTTTCTCACACAAGCAGGATCTGAGTGTGTTGCAAAGTGGAGGAGTGCTTTGCTTCCACTGCTTAATAACCATCTCTCAGGCTAAGTAAAGAGTCATATTGACAAAAACTCAAAGGAATCAGGCTCTGCATACAATCTGCAGGTCTCAAGAAGGAAGGGCAGAGCTAATAGCAGATGGGGAGGACAAAATAGTCCTTGGGATGTGTTTCACAAGGGATGCAAGGTTCTGTGACAACTGCACACATTTGCTAATGTTATGGCTCCCAAATCAAGAATGTCCACTGTACTCTCAAATACCTTTATCCCTCTGATGACAAGCAGATCCTGACTGACCCTTAAATCACAGAGGAGGAAAAAAAAAAATCAGGTTTATATGCAGAGATGACTCTAGGAAACCTTCCTCCCATGGTTCCATTCATGTGTTACCAAATTCTGCAGAAATTTAACCTTTTTTCCTTTGAAGTTCCACATGCATCCATCGTAAACCCAAATCCCCCACACAGTCCTCTCAGGTAGCTTAATAACCAGATTCATGTATTGGCCTTATCGAGGTGTCTGACAGAGCGACTCTTCTTGGCCCTTCTTCGAATGTGCCCCATATACACAGGCAACGCAGGAATTCTTGGAGAAAGGCACTAGCATTCAACAGAAAGTAGATGTCAAAAACATTAAAGTGCCTTCTGCACATTAGCCTAAACATGAAAATAAACCAAATACTATCCTCTACCTGGAAGGATTTAAACACAATTTCCCGGAAACATACTCAAATCAGATTTCTATAATTTTCTTATGAGGACTGAAACACCTTCTACCTCTTCTGTTGAAATACATTTTATATGAAGCAGTCATTGACTAAAAGAAATGAGCAGTCAACAGGAAAAAAGTGCTGGAACCAAACACCTCCCCACCTTTTAAAAAATGTGACTTGACTAATAGGGTATGAATACATACCACTTTTAGGCCTGGTTTTCTGGTCTATTTGAGGGCACAGCTTCAATTTCAGGCAGAGAAAAAGCCTGGACTATTCTCTTTCCTGCATAGATGTATGCTTATCCCAAGGAAGGTGAAGGTGGCAACCCAGTTGTGCCTCTTTCTCCATCCATGTTTGAAAAGGAGGAGGAACGAAGGTTCAGACTTTCATAGAAAAGGTGCAGGCAACCCTCTCTAAGAACTAATTCCAGGCCCTGGGCTTAAGGCAGAAATTGTGCTGATCAGAAAATGCTATGCATATTAATGTTGGGTTGCTTCCTGCTGAGCTCGGTAGCTGATCCTACTCCAAACTCTCCAGGCACTGTTTAGTTAGAGAGCCAGAACTCCTAGCTCAGGTTTCTGAATGCCATACTGGGAATCCAGAGCATGTGTAATGCAGACTATCCCTAACCACACGTCTACAGAGAAGTTTCTGCTGCGCTAAGTCAGGATATTCATGTTATTTATTTTATGCCACTTACAATCACTGTCTCAGAGAATTGTATCACTGTTAACTGCAGTTGTGCTGTGACACTGGTCTATGTCAGTAAACTACTCAACGTAGACAGACTCATGGAAGGATTGAGCTACTGATCGACTGCCAGTCCTTTTGCCATTAGGGCTGAAAGATGCAGTGATACTTCAGATGGCAGAGACGCAGAAAACAGAAGTCAAAACCCAGCATGATTTTTTGAGACATGATTTCCTGACCAGCTCCCGCATGTAACAAGGATGCTGCAGCCTTTAGCATAACTGAGTGCACTAGGGAGTTATTTATGGACTGCTTGACAGTCAAGAGACACTACGAATCTTTGCAACAGTCTGTCAATAGTCTGAAAAACTCCAGCAATGTGCCCTAGCCCATCCTCCACTAGGCATCTTGCAGAGACATTAAGGAACAGCACAGTCCTCTCTATATTGTATGTTTATAGTGTTTGTGCCAATGAAATTCCTTTTGGTCAGCATATATAACTCCCACAGATGCCAGCCACAAAGGGACAACAGTTGAGGAAAGAATCTCTCCTATTAAGTTTTCCAATTATGGTTTTTCTGAAACTTTATTTTCTCCATTCTAATTGGTCCCTTGAAAGTGGAAGGAAGGGGAATTAGAAAAAAGAATATTTCAGAAGTCATCACACATTGCAGGAGGAAATCCTACAGACATATTTAATGAAGTAAATGTGTGGATTATGCGCCAGCCAAAAGCTGCTTTCAATTTTAACTACTGCTGATATGCTGAGGCTTTAATGAAATGAGGAAAAGACCAGGATGCTTCCGTATCAGCAGGCATAGATCAGTGCAGCCCTGTTGCTGGCGATATTCCTTTAACTTCCAGAAACTGCATATAAGAATAAAAATTTTAAAAAGCATTATTAGGTTTAATATCCCTCCTCTCCATTTTATTAACACATAAAAGCCTCATATGGAATGTTATTGAGGTACTATTAATGAATACAGTCAGCAATTGATCCTTAAAGCAACGTTTTTCAGGAAAATTTCTAATGCTTCACGTATAAGCACAAGATAAAAAGAGGTCTTTCTCATTCCTCATGTCCCACTGAAATAGGCAGCTAGGAACAATGAGTAGTAGTTTGGTAACTGTTGGTAATTTCAAATCCCTGTAAATCCAGCAGATGACGGGACATGTGTAGCTCCTTCTGTATCTCATCTAGACGTCGAGGCTTCTCAGACTAAGCACTCCCTTATTCTATGTCAGCACTTTCCATGCGTAATCAGAGCTGGACTCCTCTAAGGAAAAGATTACAGGAAGGCCCAGAGGGAGAGAACTAACAAACTCTACTAGAACTGAAGGATCTAAAATATCCCAGGAAATGTATGCCTGTGCACTGGCACCCTTTTATACTCAAGTTTGTATTCCCTGCAAGTAGGACCCTCTGTGATAATCCCTTGAAAAACAGTGCAGTTGTGTCCCACTAGAGAAGTACTAAATGCCTCTGTCAAAAGGAATTATTCTCTGATCTAGCTGACCAGAAGTTTTGATTGTCTTGTTTCACGGAGATATCCCTAGATATCCCCTAGAGGGATAAATATAGTGGCAGATGCTACCAAATAATTCTGCTAGTTTAGACTCATATCTTGGAAATGCTTCCTTTTGCTTTAGGCTGATAATTTATTAACAAAGCTGAAAAAAAAATTGAAAAATAATAATACACAAGTAAAATTAGTTTCATTTATCCCAACATATTATGCTTTAGGTAGGGGCTTTTACCTCTATAGTTAAGCCAGATACGGGCCATGACAGATTGTGGCTATGACTAAACCGAGGGGGACTCAGGAGAGCATCTAAGTATGCATTCTGGCTCATCACGTTCCATGTCAGAGAAAGCTCAAGAAATGCACTGTTCCCTGCTTAGCTGAAAAGGAAACTGGACATGTAGAAAAGGTGGATACGGTGGCACTCTCAGTAAGGCTCTCATGAGAATGACTGGGAGATCTGGGCCCAGTGGTTTCCCAGTAATTGCTCCTGCAAGTCAATCTCAATTCATTTCTCATCAGTGAAGTAAGTAACGTAGCACAGAAAAAGCAGAAATCCCATTTAGGCTACACCTGAGAATCCATATTTCATCATCCGTATGATTCTGCAGAATTAAGACTGTTGCGTGTGCACAAATTAAGGTTTGCCATTCTCTACTCACTTGCATTAAATGATTACCAGTAACTCATGTTCACTTGCAACTGCAAATGCTAGTCTAACAAACACTCCTATACACTTTTTTTCCAAGCATACAGACTTTTTTAGTTTTCCTAGAGTCACAGAGGTGATTCATCGTTTTTACTTAGTATCAACAGGTCAAATGCGAGTCTACACAGCCCTATACGGACTGGTTAAAATGCAGATTTTGAGCATGCAGTTTGTGTTCGAAACTAGTATGGCCTGAAAGTAGAACTGCATTTGTAATCTTCTGCAGATAATACTAAATTTGGGGGAACAGGTGACATATTAAATAGCAATCCAGAGGCACCTTTCAGAAACTTGGGGACTGGCTCAACAGAAGTCTCACAAAGTTCAACAAGGATAAGCGTCAAGTTCTGCAGCTAAGGCAGAATAACCCCAAGCATCGATGCAGGCTGGGAACTAGCTGTTGAAATGACCTGAGGGTTACAGTGGATGCCATGTAAAACACAAGGCAGCAGCATGCTCTCAAGGTAAATAGAGCAAACTGTGCGTTGGTTATATTAGGAGCATGGCCAGCAAATCAAGGATCTGCTTGATGCCTGGCAAGGATTTGTGTGTCCCAAAATTATTTGTCTGGGGTGTCCCACCACATCAAGAAGCATACTGAAAAACTGGAGAGAGTCTAGGAACAAGACTACCAAGATCAGCATGTGCCCTCCACATATGACATGTATCCCACATCAAGAAACATACTGAAAAACTGGCGAGAGTCTAGGAACAAGACTACCAATATCAGCATGTGCCCTCCACATATGACATGTAAGGGGGAAGGTTGGGGGATTCTTTAGCCTGGCAAAGAGGAAGCTAAAGGGAGCCTGCAGCTACCCGAAGGACATTAAAAAGATTACAGAGGCTTCAAGTAGTAGCTAGACAAAGTCATAGTTGACCAGGTTCTAGTGTTGGCAACAGTCCTGCTTCAAAATCCTCCCAAATGACAATTCTGTATTTATTCTATGATTCCATGAATCTGTTCAATTTTCAGCTCAAAACACCTTTACTGTTTCTACCACAGGGCTTATTACAGTGCCTCCAAGTAGGACATGCTTATTAGGTATGTCTAAGTCTTGCTGAGTGACAGAAATGTAACTGCTTGGTCTTACTAAAAATGAGCAGAGCACAGATTGGAAAAATCCTGATCTGACTATCTAACTCTTAGGTAACAAATCTTCTCCTTTTCTTTCTAACAGGCAAGTACCCTTTTATTCTGCAAAATATGGAGCAGTTTGGGGCTGAAGAAGAAAAATTCTCAAACACAGGTAAGAGAGGACTCTTTGTATGTATAAAATTATTTCCTTTCTCTTGCTAACATACTGTTAATTTTTATTGTGAGATTCTTGTCTTGCATTTACTCAACAGTGTATGTATTTTTGGTACTGCTTGAATTCCCACATATAGGAAGACAGACTGTGATTGTAAAATACCATGGAGGCTAAGTCTTACTATTAGGAAAAAGCAACTTGTTGAGTACACTGCAAAATTATCTTGATTTGGTAAGTCCTTCATATTATTCCAGAAGGATCTGAAGAACAGAGAAGGTGGACTCTCTTCCACTGTGGTCTTCAGTTGTAAAGGCAAACAAAAAGAGCTTGAGTGAGGCTTTCTTTCTGTAGCAATATTTTAATACTTTCACAGGTATTGAACAAGTATCTCTTTCGCACAGCATGCCTTTCACTTGTTAGGCTGCTTGTTTACTTTCACATTTCAGAGTTCAAGGTAAAAAAATCTAGTTTTCACTTATTTCCTATTTCTCTATCTGGGTTAATGCGGCCTTCTGCAAGAAATTAGCTTTAAATCCTGCATGAGAATGGGAGTAGAGAAGAAGACAACTTTGTACAATCTAATGTGTTGGTCTTGCTGTTTTCATTTTTTTAAAGAAATGGATTAGGTGGAGGGATAAATTAGAGTTTGGTTTGTAGTTAAACATAATATTATCTTCATTCTCTCCCTTAAAAGGCTATTTAAATGAATTAATGTTTATAGAACCCTCTGAAAATGATTTTTTTTTTTAATGATAGAGCTCAGTGCTCTTACCTTTTCAGTAACTGTCTGTCACCCCTGGCCAGCAGATCTAGTTTTTCTCTCTAATGCATGAGAAGTCAGATTTCCTCATCTGTGTCTGACATCACAACCCACTGGACTGACTAGTCTTCTGAGAATATAACTCGTAATCCCTTTGTGCCACAAATTCTCCAGTGTACCAAGCATCTGCAGCTTTTTCTGGCTTCCACAGCTTTAAGTCACTGCAGCCTCAAAACTGCATATAGATCTTAAACCCATTAATTCTAATAAACCATGATGAGTATTTAAAAACAAGACTTCTTCAAGTCATCTCGAATATGAAGGCACCATGGGCATCATTTTATTACCCATCACTTTATTACCCATTATCCTATGGTCATTTTTGCCCAGGCAGAATATAAAAGCTACAATTTGGGCCCAATTACTATCTTAAATCAAATTTGCAGTCACTTTATGCATAATACTGGGCAATGGGGAACTGAGGCCATAATCTGACTACACAGAGGCTTCAGCAGCAAAGCTGGTTTCAACAGATTCCCTTTTCTAAATGCTCTGCAACCAGGTCACTTAAACGCACTGTATTGCAGTGCTTTAAAACTACAACACACACTTAAACCTGTCATTTGATAGAGTTTGCTGTATTCAAATTAAAGAAGTTATCTCACAGCACTGAAAAAACCAAGTTTTACTTTCATTAAATTAATGCCTCTTTATAAGCTCTATGTTGAGCATGCAGACCTTTCATGTCAAAGCAACCAGCCTTTGTCCGATGGTTTTATGTTACCCTTAGATTGAATTAGATGAAGCAGCAGAAAACTCTAGAATGAAGATTCAAGTGATATGCTGAATTCTGGGAATAAATTAGTTCCACAAATACAGAGCAGAATAGTATGCTCACATAAACAGCAGAATTTGGCTTTTAAACTCCCAGTGACCCTCTAAAGGTGTTAGAAAATGACACCAAAGTCCAGTACGTGCTACATGATCAAAGCCTAGCAAGTACAGAATCTTTTACTGTTACATAAATACCATAGTAGCTATCAAAAATCTATTCCTATTGTTCTTTTAGACGCAAACAATTAAGTGTTAAAACAAAAATATTTTAATTCCAAACTGTGACCAAAATCAGAAGAGGCCTGTTCTGTTACAACAGCAGCTTTTGCAAGAAGTACATCAGTCTGGGGAGAAGAAAAAAGGAAACAAATCATCAGATTGCAAGAATTCCTGATTTTTCAAGCTTGATATCTGATCCTTGATCTCAAAGTTATACCTGTCTTCCCAAACATAGTCCAATCTTAATCCACAAACAGGCTCCTCAGCATATTTCTGATTGTAGAAAATAAGTTTCTGGTAATGGGGAAAAAAAATTAATAGGCTCATCTATTTATTTTTTAAGACATCGAAAGGATCAAACAGAGAAGCCTGTTTCAAAAAAACCTGCCAAAGATTAAGCAATTTTGTAAAGTGTGCTATTAACCAGCTTTCAAAAAATCCAGCAAGTTCTTCATGTACAGCCAAAAATGCTGTTTTGTTGATGACCATTTCTGATTTTAGAAAAGAAAGCAGTTTAGTTTAAATAGTTGCTCAGCATGCTGCCTTCCAAGTGATACCTTGCTGTTGTGATCACTGAAGTACAGAAACCTGTTCAGAATTGGAAGAGCTAAGTAGGCTAAAAACAATCCAGCAGGCCACAGCTGCTGTTTTTTATCAGAAAGCCTATTTAATATAAATTTAAAGAAAAAAAAGAAAAAGTGAAACAGGCTACCTCTTGCTAACATGAAGTGCTGCATTATCTAGGGCACTTCTCTCTCCAGCCATCTGTTTTGCACTAGGTACATGCACTGAACTCAAATTTAACGTTCATAAGAGAACTCTTCCAGTCTCTTCCAGAGACTGTATAAGTCTTAAATTCTACCTTGTCCTCAACAGCCAAAAAAATAGCTGTGATGCCTTCACCCTCCTCTTAAAGGGAGACATTACAGCCTTCATAAAGATAAACAAGCACTTCAGATCATTTCTGGGATGAAGATGCATTCTGAAGAAATGTACTGAATTGCTTTTCTTTCTCTCCACCATACTTGCCTTTGGAGCATTAAGCATCCACACTCTAATAAATGTGTCATTAGAAGAATAATGTGTAGCAGTCCTCCAAAGAGGGATTCCTAACATTTTCTGGGAATATCAGAAAGCATTGAAAGCTATCATCTAATGGCTACAAAGTGAGTTTCTGAAACAGATTTCTGAAAACATAATTTTTCTTTTTCCCTATGCTACTACAAGATAGAACAAAGGTCACTGTATGTATATTAATAGCTTATGACACCATGCTTACTATTTCTTCTACAGGAGGATGTTCTAATATGATGATCTCCACGTTAAACTGGTTTCTTCTTTGATATAACAAATTATACAAACTATATTATTCCATCAATTTTTAAGAAAAATCAAGTTCATCAAATCATTTTCTTTATCATAGGATATGGTTCGTTCTTCATTTGACAAGTTCATTCAGATGCTTCACGTTAGTATAGCATCACACTTATGAACAAAAGACATTTTAACAGTGCTTCTCATGGTCAAAATAGGTCCAATGTCTGCCATTTTTCCCCCAACTGTATAAACTGGAGAGACAATATTACTACGTCTTGAAAGGATGGAGTGATTCATGACATTTTACATGGCTTCAGCAAAATAAGACGGCTTAAGCTCTGTTACAGCTGAGCCAGAAAAGCAGGACCCCAGTGACACCAGCAGTATGCAGTGTGGGCCTTGTGTGGGTAAGAGAATGCTGTATAAACTGCATTTGCATGAGTAGGGCCCAGTTCTGCACAATTTCTTTCCTACAAGATACATTCTTTCATACATTCTCACTTATTGTACATCAGGCAAAACTGAAGCATGATTTTGAACTGGTTGTAAATAACTGATATTTAGCTGAAGAGAAGAAAAAATTCACTTCAGCTCTTGGAACTAGAAAGTGGAGCACCAGTTTTTAAATTCCTTCCCTAATAAAGATAGTGGAAAGGGCAGGTGATGGAAGAAGCTCCCAGGTATTTAATTAATAAAGACAGAACCAGAGGAGGAGAGAGAGGGGCAGATGGGAGGAAAGATGGAACAGACAACTGCAGGAAGAAGACATTAGAGAAAACTGGGCAATGAAGTAAAGAAGCCTGAAGGAATAGGATGGCTACAGAAGAGAGTGGGAAGAGTAAGAAAGAACTGGGCTAAGATAGAAAAAGACTTGAAGAAAATAAGTACATTGTAGTATCAGACAGATAAGTGTGGGTTTTGCCTGGAAAGTGCAGACTGTATTTTGGGTACTGCTGCACGTAAATGTATTGCTTAGTGTCTCTGATTGGAGTGAAGCACTATCGTGCTGTAAATGGGTGATGGAATTTTTATTGTGAAGGTTTAACAAAACAAAAACACCCCCAAACCTGCTCGGTTCCTGTCAGTAATACCTTATGTACATGTTGCATCTCTTCCTCTTTTCAACTGCCATAATTTCCCTGCTTTTCCCCTAATTCCATA
This sequence comes from Pterocles gutturalis, assembly GCF_000699245.1. Lineage (NCBI taxonomy): Eukaryota > Metazoa > Chordata > Aves > Pterocliformes > Pteroclidae > Pterocles > Pterocles gutturalis. Next base: position 18,303 of record NW_010100366.1, read on the forward strand.
TGGCAGGAGTCAGCATGTACATCTTCCCTGAGCTTCATGGAGAACAAGGTAAGAAGAGGACTGCTGGTTCAACACTGCAGTGTGGCAGGATGAGAGCAAACGTATTTGTATTAAGCCTGTTAAATGCATTTCTAAATTCACTTAATAATGCAAGACATTTTTACAATGCACATGTTCACAGACCAGTGTTCTGTTGCAGCTGGCCTTTTTTTTTCCCCCCACAGAACTACATCCTGATCCTAAAATCAGTTCAACACATGAGCACGGGAGGGGAAGGAGGAAAAATAATGGCTACTAGTTACCTATGGGAGAGGGAAAATAAGAAAGAGTGAAAGAGGTAAGTGGGGAAATACCTCATAACTGTTTATTGACACTGTCGCTCTTCTTGATGGTCACGTCCACTCACTGCATTTCCTCTTAAATTGCTCACTTCAGTTCAGGACAGGTGTCTTAGGTATTTGTACAACAAGGTCCTAACATAAGCAGCAATCCAGTGACTTCTACTGTGCACACTGAAGATTGCTTGAGGGAGTGGTCAGAGATATGAAAATGCTGTTACCAAGCACACTGGACTGGGAATACTGACTGAATTCAGTCAGTTCCTCCCAAAGCCCAGAGGGGTAAGTTAAACATTCTGTGGACGGGGAAGATTTAGATAAGAAAGATGGGTACAATCCTGCTTTGGTTTAAAAACCTTTTTCACTTCCCATGCTTTCTTTCTGCTGTCAAGATAAAACAGCATTTTTGATTTAAGGAAATGGTTCCAAAGTCTTCATACAGCACAGATAAATATTTGGCAGCACTGAACTCAAGTTATGCCTGCAGGGTACCGGGTGCTGTCGGCTGCCAGCATGATGGGATTTCTTCATAGAAAAGGGATATGGGAGTGAACTTAGCAAGGCTAGAGAAGGGAACAGCTGTGTTATTGGCCCTGCAAACAGGGACATGGACATGTACTTGTTGCATTTAAGGCTAGAAATGCTAAAATAGCCCCATCAACTTAAGTCACCGGACTGTCACACTCCCACGAGGTGTTCCTAGCTGCCAGAGAGAAGGCCACCCTCAGCAACACACAGACCTCCCCCATCTGAACACCCCACTTACCCTCGAAACCATAAAGGCTTGCAGGTGTTCACATTTTATGGGTTTAGATATTTATGTTAAATAGTTAAACTAGCAGAATTTTCAGCTTCCAGCCACAAAACATCACAGAATTAATCCATATGGTTCAATCTAATCTTAGATTCCAGTCTGGGTGTAATTAAGGGCAAATGGGGAGGAACAGAGTTTGTAAAGTGCTGAATATACGAGAGTTTTCTTACAACTGTAGACCCCTTTACTGTATGGAAGATAGGATGAGAGAAGATGAGTATTCTGTTATATCTGGGGTTTTTTTGGACTGGTGTATTCTAAAGGTAAAGACATTTACTGAAAGGTAAGAATGTGATAAGGATAGGATTTTCAGATGCAGGTTTTGTGCCCTGATGCTCCCATATTAGCAAATCAGGAAGGCCATAAAAACACACAGGTGGCTGACAGTGGATCTGCAAACTCAATACAACCAGGAGATGCTGAGCTCTCACCTCCCCAGGTCTCCTGAACACCGATCTGTTCCCCACAGGCTCACTGGCAGGCCTGACAAATTCCTCCAAGGTTTTGTGCAATCCTCATCATGTCCCTTAGCTGCTGTCCTCCACAAATGTCGGTCTTCTCACTCAGCCTCCGTCTCTCCCTCCAGTCCTACTCCCAAGTACATTTGCAGAGCAGAGACAGTGAGCCTGAAATAAAGGCTGCTATTCACCATGTGAATTTACGCACCTGCTTAACTGGATTTAATCAGATCCTGAAATGACTTGTCAAATCTGAGTCAATTGATAGGAAGGGTCAACAAAAAAATTATACACAAATTTTGCACATTTCTTCAAAATTATTGTGTCTGTCAGGCTGGCGAGTATCAGTGAATGGAACCACCTGATGAACTTAAACAAGAGTGAATAACTTGCATGAATCTCCCTGAGCTATCACTAACACAATGAACAGCTTGGTGTTTTAATAAAAGCTCAGAATTGACTTATGTCTCAAATATTCCTATAATGTATGACTAGGAAGCAGTAAGCTTGTTAAGAGCTGTGAAATATGAGGAAAATAGGATCTAATATTGACATGGATTACTTAAAATATTTCCTTTGCAAAGGTGGGATTTTTTAAATTTTCCCTTATTTTTAAATGTGTAAATGTGATTTTTTTACAGGATGTTTGTGTCTAACCTGGAAATGGAAAGCATGAAATAAAAGCACCTCATTTGTTTTAAACTCCAAGTTTTAACACAACTTTTTACAGGCATCTACATTGTCTCAGTTGCATATTTTGAATTCCTACTACTTCAGACACAGATACATTTATTCCTTGACATTTCTTATCAGAATTTGTGAAGAAGATTTATCTGAAAGCGCTTCAAGTCAGAGATATTTCTAAGACACATGTCTTGCCAGGGCACACTTACACTTGTACAGTTCAGGTATGCTGTATTTATTTGCAGGTCCCAAAGCATCCTGCACTAAATTTTGTCCCCCACCTGGAGTTAAATGAACAGCAGTTATCTGGTTTATAGATTTGACAAATTCTTCTGTCTATCTGCCAACTTCATAATGTACTTAAACTACAGTTTAAGGATCGTATGAGATCACCAGGGTTTCTGCACAACTTCAAAGCTCCCTAAACCAGAACGTGCAACTCTCAGGGTGAACAAGTGTCGCCAGGCTGTACGCACAGCTTTGAGGCTCCTTGAAGCACAGCCATTTGTTTCACAGAGTTTACAAATTCTATTAGGCACATTTGGAGCACACGTAAATTCTAATACACATCAGCCATTTTTTTTGCACTAAAAGGAACTTCAGCATTCTGAAGTCCATGGTTTTTAACTATCATTTTCCTCTAGTAAAACAAACTTTCATTCCCATTATATTAAAATTTGTAAACAGAAACCATTTTCTAGACCATATATAACAAAAAAGAGGCCCTGGGAGATTGTCCTTGCAGTGAAAGCTGCTACTTATAAAATCCCTTACTAGGAAAAGCTCCTTGTCTAATTAAAGTTCAAACTGTCATTAAAAAAATTTCTCCATTAGCTAGGAAAACACACTTCAACATTTTAAGACTCCTAATTTCCAGAGTTTAGATGTAGTTCCTAACCTATTTTAATCTGGTAACAAGTTAGAATCTTGAATGTAATGCCTCCAACAGTATCAAGACAGCAGGGATGCTCATTTTCTTGAGCACACAGCATGTGAACAGACCCAGGTGGACTAGTCAACAATGGAAAGTGCGTTTTCTCTTACGTAAGTAACTAGGTCACTGTTTAACGTCCCTTTATCATCCTCAGACATGAACTGCAGACAGTTAAGAAGGGATAACAATCAACCTCCTTGACAGATGCCACAGATGAATCTCCATAGCTTTCTCTTGTGTCAAACAGTGATGACATTGTTTTCCCCTTTATTAAGCAAATGCTAGTTTATGTTAATTTTTTTTTTTACATATTTTGAAATAATTCTTGAAACTTCCAGAAATAAATGAGCTTTACTTGGGGAAATGGAAAATTATAATGAATCTTCTCAAGGACTGTCAGCAGCAGCCAAATGGTACTACAATAATCTTTTCAAGCACTGTCAGCAGCAGCCAAATGGTACTACAAAAAACAGAGGGTAAAAATGATCTGATTTGATTTACATTCATACCCCAACTATTTTCTTAACTTTCTTTTTTTTTGCGGGGGGGGGAGGGCTTTGCACAGAGTAGAGCTCCTAATTTCTTTCTCTTATTTCTGTCCTCTATTGTCCCATTCATCCATTTATTAGCCCTGTCTTTCTTCTGCTTCTAGTATTTCTCTCCCTCCATGCATTTCCCTTAAGGGATTTTTGTTCCCTTCTATTCTCGTCTCTTGCCTTGGTAGCTTTCTCATTTCCATTATTACTGCTTTGTTTCCTTCAGGTTTTGGCTGTTCTTTTGACCTTTCTCTTTCCACTTTTATTTTTGATGCTACAGAAAACCAGATGTTCCTCACAGACTTCTGAAACTACCTCTGAATATCCTGTTCTCAGGAAACATACTTGTGAATGAGACCTTTAACCTAAAGCTAAAGACAAAATTGGTTGGTTTCAATCTCACATAATAACTAAAGATCACAAATATTCTCCTGAACACAGGAACAGTATTCATTAAGGAAGGTCAGTCAGAACTAACCTAACCTCTCCAGCCCTGCTTCGAGGAACATTACTGAAACAAAAGAGATGCAGTTTCCTCCGTCACTGTGTTTAAAGACAAGACTTTTGCCTAAATCAGTTTTATCTTCAGGAAATGCTAATACAACATTTTACCCTGGCTTAAACTGGTGTGTTCCAGATGGCTACAACTAATATGCTGGTGGTGTTAGAAGTCTCATTTTTTTAGCAAAAGCTTTAAGAGAATTACAAATGTTTTTTTTGTGCAATTGATATATCTCTCTTCCAAGCAGTTTATTAGGCTGACTTGCATCTCTTGTAAGAAAACTAGCAAGAGAGCTCTCAAGATGGAAGACTTTTTTACATGAGCTTTCATTCCCCTCATGTCTGAGGCTCCTGATTACATTTTTTTTAATAAAAAGCTGGCAGGTTTATCCCTATCTTCCCAAAAGCAGTATTGCACACAGCCATGCCTGAAGCTTCACACCCTCCTGCCTCTATTTCACAAACCAACTTCCCAAAGACAGGCAATGGCTTGTTACACCCTGATCTGTGGTCCAGTTTGGATTTGGTTGTTTGGCAACCGCCAGGCTGACCCCAAAACTTGATACAGTTACATGTGGTAATTCTTCACAGAAACTGGGAGAGAAAATTGAGTATATTGGGAGGAGAGGGGCAACACAAACCTTTGTTCTGAGAACAGCGTAGCTAAATGGACAGTACTTAAATAAACCCACTGACGTTATAGCTTCTGTACCTTGTATATCTTGTCATCATGCTATTACTGGTAGGTATGGTAAAGAGAGTCTACAAAGCTCCTTGATCTCATTGTGCAACTAGCAGGTTGCTTTTGCAGTTTGTGGCCCAACAAAGCACTTAAATACATATTAAGCTTCACCAGAGCAGAGGCTGCCTTACATTTCCTGCTAACAAAACCAGTACTCTCAAAATGGAAGAATATTTTTATGACCTTTCACTACTAGAGACCATAACACCAACACTTCAAACAAATTGATACACGCCAAAAAAACCAAATTGTTATCTGTACTTGTATTCTGCATACAAACTCCCACACGTAGTGTTTCTCCATCTTTGCGGGCCAACGGATTACTGTTCAATGGTCAACGCGTAACCAAGTTCCTGATGTTTATTTTATTAATTTACACCTGTGGAATAACTGCAGCCTGCCTACAATAACCTCCACAGGCCACTGCTCTAAAATAGAAAGTTTTTCTTGGATATAGTGTGCTTGTACAAGTACACAAGTTGTGCTTTTCAAGGTTAAAAACAAGAAAATCGACTGCGGAAGGGGGCCCTTCACTGTGAAACTGAGGCATTACATTAGTAGCTGAAAAGTAAAAACCTGTAATTGTTCTCATAAAAAGAGAAGTAAAGTACTGGTGGTGCCCATGTCATCGCGAGGACTCAAAGTGCTCTGTCGTCAGCAGTACTTCAGGGAACTCGCCTCTTAAAGCCAAAAGTAAAATATTGTTTAAACTGTACTCAGATACAACTTTAAAAACTACAAATGCAAGCAACAAAAATGATAATTTTGGGAAGAACTAATATTAAGGAAAAAAATATCATCTAGGAGGAAACAACTGCCATGAGAATGTCTTCAGAGGAATACATGCTTGCAAGCAGAGTGGCAGCAGAGGTATTTCTGTACAATACAGATAAAGCAGATCCATGTACACATACGTAAGTCTTTTAAAGGACAGAAATCTTTTGATTGGAGTTAGAATATATCTGCTTAGGCTTCCATTTTATATCATTAGTATACAGAGCAGCTAATACCATACCAACCTTCGTTAATACAGAACAGACCATATGTTTAACCATAAGACATTACTGCAGTCTCTGCCACAAACACTTGTTTGTTGAGCATGATTTACGGAATGATGCACAAGCTATAGGAAGAACAAATCCATCTTTTATTTAATTCTAAGGATCTTCAGCTTTTATGCAACGCATTACCAAAACGAATATTATAAGCTGAATGAGGGAAGCTGGTGCACTGATTGTATGAGCTTAAACATAGGAAGTCATTATTAGTTGCTAGCCAACGTGAAACTGACGTCTGTCTTTGCCACTTGCTCCTTGGAGCAACAAGATCTGCTGCAGAGGCTACTCAATAAAGACAGTGGAATCAGGCCCTGAAATGTGAAGTGTGGGGGAAAAAAAAAAAGGTTCCTCTGTATTTTCACAAGCAACCTCTCTGGGCAACTATGGATGGGTGCTGATAGATTCTACAGGAAAATTATTTCAGTCTTCCTGAAAAGAATTGTAACTACTCTTACTTTTGCAGCAAGCCGTAGCAGATTAGCAAAGTGCTCACAAACTCGCCTGCAACTGAAGTGTAGCCTCATCTGAAAAAAGAGTGCTGCGCTCATTCTGAACAGCTTTTAGCTGGTGCCCTGAAGTTTTTATTTTTGGAAGCCAAAGCAGCGTTAGCTACAACTAGAGTTCAACCAGAACGATGAGATTAATAGTCCTACTTTGTGAATGGAGACAGGAAACATACGCAAACTAAATCCTGGTGTCACCCAGATGAAAAGAAAGACCTTCACTACATCGTTATAGTTTTACCTAATTCTGATAAAATCTGATAGTTATTCCTCATGCCTGACCCTGGCAGCTTCTAATCTGAACTGTTCTCCAAAGGTTTTCCACTGTGTTAAAGAAGTAAGTATTTATCCTCACTTCACACTCAGAATGAGCGAGGTACTGCAATTGCTTCTTGCCGTGGAAATTTCCAGTTAAAAGTGAAAGATGCGTGTGATCTGCAAAGAAACTACCGATTTACCTAAGGCCACAGGAAGTGCTGATGTCAAACCCCTGAGCTGAATTCAGGAACTGCCCTCTTCTTACTCTGGTTGCAAACCACAGCTCCTTGCCCTCCAGATCTGCAGCCTAGATCCCACCATCACACGTGCCGGGCTGGCTGGGTCTTGGCAGCGCAAGGGGAGGGAGGGCTCCTCACCATCTCTGGGATCTCCGTTACAGCCACATTTCTGGGAAATCTGTTTTACGGTGGCTGTTTAACACCAGGAGAGCTGTAGTTTGTGCAAGAGGAAGAGGTGGAGAAGATAAATTCATTGAGCACTCTGTAAAAACAAAACAAGTACTCTACTTCCTAGATTCACATGGCATTTGCTGGAAGCTCCATGCAAGTGACGATCAGTGCAAAACTACTTAATTTACAACCTTAAGATACAAAAGGCAGAGATAACATGGCTGCATTTGTAGGCATGAGTAATGCACTTTCCAAAAGCCGGAGAAATACGAGGATCCTTGTGCCTTCCACGAACAATGCACGGAGATTACAAAATAATCTCCTAAACGCATTACCCCCACTGTCTCCATTATGCAAACCCTGACTGGGAAAGCGCCCTGGGGGTGCCTTATGTAACTCCTTGCTCCGAACCCCCCTTCACACTCGGGGAATTTCTCTTTCCTCTATCCCACCCGAACC
>NW_010100367.1:0-338 GCF_000699245.1 Pterocles gutturalis
GGAGAGAATCCTGTCAACACTCTGTATCATGCATGGGATCTTCAATGGGAAAGGCATTTTGATGGGGTTAAAATAATTCTTTTTACTCTGAATACTACCTATTTAGAAAGACTGACTTTCATCTGAATTTTTTTCCTGGCTGATCTCCTAAACAGCTTCCACTAATACGCTAAAGCAGCCCAGGTGCACTCAAGCATTTAAAAGGCTTTTAAAAGCAACTTTCCCTCTTCCCAAGGAAAAGCACCACCAGACAGTGGTGCAGGGCTGAGGAAAGCCTCACACTGGCTCAGGAGAGGTCAAGAATTTGTTTTACCCACTGTTTCCTGATGGCAAAGAAA
>NW_010100367.1:349-25700 GCF_000699245.1 Pterocles gutturalis
CAGGAAAATGGAAAAAGCTGTATGGAACCTTCTAGCAGGCTGAAAGCTGGATGGATCCCTCCAGCAACCTCAAAGCCCCCTCGCTTCAGCAAGCGCTAGGACAGGAGGTTGGACAGCTGCAAAGAGCAAACAGTTTCAGTTTAAGGGAGAATTCAATAGGAGCCCACATGGATCTGGTGACATCTGGTTTCTTACCGCATTAAATGGAAACAGGGATGGATCTCATTGCGGTGTGAGGCTGCTGGAGCCAGGACAGCGTTATCTCTTTGCAGAGGGAGGGGAGCCCAGGTCTGCTCCCCGGTGCCAGGAGCAGCCAGTCAGCAAACGCCGCCAGGCAGTCTGTGGGGATGCACAATTACACTCCCCAACACGAAGCTGAAGAAATGATAACGAAAGCAGTTTGTGGCTTTTCAACTGTCTTTGAGGGATAAAAGCCAAGAACCATAATTTTTTTTCTGCACAGAGTGCCTGTGTTCAGAAGAATAATGCTGCAATCTTTCTGAGCTTTCAGCTCTGAGCTAATTATCCCCTCTCCTCTTTGCAAGGGTGCTTTTGACACATATTTAATGAAAAAATTAATTGGAGTAGTTTCTGCTGTGTCGGTTGGGAGTTTATCACCATACCTCCAGGAATCCCACAAGAAAAGGAAACTTCAGGGTCACTGAAATTGTCCTGGGATTTCTGCACTTGAGACCCAGACCAAAACACCTCACAGATGGGAAGGGTGACAGATCAAACCACCGTGACCAGAAGACACCGCTAAGGCTGGTGAACATGGTTAGGAAGTTGATCCAGAGCACATGTCGTCAACCTGTTGCCCAGAGCACAAAAGTGCAGAGCGTAATGTCCTTTGGGGAGATTTGCTTCATCCAGAAGGTGTGAAGGCAGGACGGCTGCAAAACCTTCTCTGGGCAGCTCCCAGAGGGTATTGCAGACCGACAGGACTGAACAAGACTGCAGAGCATGACAGTCAACACACTGTGGGGGTGCTGATACCAGCAGTGCCCAGGGCCATGCTGACACTCTGCTTTTTTCCCACAGGTATGAGATCACCTTCTAACTTCAGCTGAGAATCAAACCTGGTGAACCCTGTCTCCGATCCCAAGACAGAGTCCTTGTCAAGGACTCGCTGTGGCCAAGACACATCCTGAGCAGCTCAGACACTGGCCAGAGATAGACAATTACAATTCTTTGGCCCACTTCTCTCCATGGATTACGGGAAGGAGGTGATTTAGACAACGACATCCAGTTCAGCCTAACCCAGGCAAGGCAAATCTTTCCTTTTGTTGGGATGTCTTAAAATATTTAACTTGACAGCAGTAAGGCATTTGATGAATGACATTATCTCACTGCTTTTTGTACTCCTTTGAATACATTCATTCACCGTCTGGTCTTGCATTATACCTGGGTGCCTTCATGATTAGTGTTTGTGCACTATCCAGTCCTGCCATGTGATTAGCCAATAAATAAGAACAGGCTGTAGCAGAAACACAGCGTTTTACCAGGGTAGAAATTACTTATCACTGGAAGCATCTTTTAAGGTATGTGTTAGAGCTGAGCTCTCTACGGGCTCTGGGTGAACCAATATTAAGTATAAACCTCCCTGTTGCTGACTTTTGCCTTCCCCAGCAGTACAGCACGATTAATTCTCTGCGGACGGCTCAGAGGCCTTAAAACCACCTTTCAAAAGCTCCAAGGAACAGGGCAGCAAGAGGCATATTCACCCTTGCTATTACCTTGCTAGGTACAAAGGGGACAGATTTCACTGCTAAAGCACATCTGTGGGCTGGATGGCAGTGCAAGAGCAAAGCGGACCTCTGGAGAGCACAGCAGGATTTTGATGCTTCTCTTTACAGCTTTAATTTCCGTCTGAGCACTTAGGAGTCCCAGGCCAGCCTAGAGCTTTTCTTGTGATTTAAGATGCTATAATATACTTGTCATCTTTCAGGCTTAAATGCACCTCTGAAGTTATGCAACTGATCTTTAAATTTCTGAAGTCAACTGGGAGCTAAAATCTTAGGAAGTGTGCCATATCCATTTGTATTAAAGAGAAATTATGTATGCTTTCAAGTCCATTTTTTTGTTAGTGCAGAATTTATCAGTTGGTCATATCTGTATTATTCATTTTTCTAGAGAGATAAACTTTACTTTTTTACTTCTCAGAATATACCACTCTTTTTTCAGTACTAACACAGTAGCAGTTAGTAAGCTGGATGTTATCTGAAAGCTGAACATTATTTGAGCTTCAGAACAGCCCTGTAAAGTGTCTTATTCTCAGAAAAAATGCTTTGATATTGAAGTCTGTGGTCAGAGGTGAAACCTGACCAGAGTAACATATAAAGTACAGAGTAAAATGGAACCCAAGAAAAAGTTAAAAACAGGGTTCTGGAAAGAAAATATCTTAAACTACAAGTGTAAGTCACAGGAATGAGAGAACAGATGGGGAAAAAAAGTCTACCAAAACTACAACATTTTCCTTCCATTTCCACTCTTCACAAATTAATTTATCGCAGCTGGGTTGTTCAAGTGTTAGATTCGCCCTGAAACATTTCTGACCCTGACGGCCTGCCAATTTCAAAGTCTTTTTGTCACACTCCCGCAGCAAACACATACACAGAGATTCAAAAGGATTTTTCATATTGCAGAAAAAAACAGACAAACCTTAAGAAACAAGATCAGAAAATATTTGCAAGGCGCAGGCTTCCTTCACCTAGCCCTTAACATCAACCACATCCTCCAACATAAATACCACCGCTATTTGAGGAGCACCACCTTGCTTGTTTTTCTTTCCCGTGCTCCCTGCCAGCTCACTCTTCCCCAGCTCTTGCCTCTAGTGTTAAACTTCAATTCTTTTGCCTCCCCAAGGCAACAAGTGCCCAGTGGCTTTGTTCAGTGGGGTATGATTGTGGTGGTGCACTCCCCCGCCTCTCCTGAATCACTCAGTGCTTGGTGAGATTCTTCCCTTCCTGGGTCATATACTAACCTAGGGTGAGCCAGGCACAGATTGTGAAAGTGGTGAGCCCAAGTGTCAAGGTGTCTCCTTCCTGTACCTGGCTCTTGCTTTCCCTTATTATGGTGGTGAACCCAAGCGTTAAGGCACCCCCTTAACACTCCTGCTTTCCCCATTACTGGAAACAATAGTAAAGGTCAATTACCTCCTGACAACCCCGTACATCTCTACCTGAGCCAGAGCCTGAAGGGGGGTGACACACTTTTAGTAACTAGTGAAACGCACTGGAATATGACATAATCCGAAGCAGGCTGAAATGGAAAAGTACCTGACAAAAGTCAATTATCTCTGACCCTATAAATGGTGACTCTGAGACCCGTTGTGCTCCCCTGGGAGGCACTGGGCTGTGTCCAGCATCTCCCCTGCATTGGGACAGCTCTCAGGTACAGCCTCCTTAGACCGACGAGGTTTGAGGAGTGTCTGCCGGCAAAGCTGGCGAACGGCCAGGGTACAGTTCGACTTCTCGACGCTCAGTGATGACCCATTGAGGAATGCTGACGCATTGCAAGTATTTACTCAAAACTTGAGAAGGAAGACGGAAATTTTATCTATAGGCTAGTCTCTTCTATCTACCTCTGTACCTATATACAGAGAGAACTTTTAACTACAGGCTAGTTACCCTGCTTACGAGTTTCACTGGATCCAAGTATTTCTGTCTGTGTTTGTGTTTTGTGGTTATACATACACGTTTAGGACAACTTGTAGTATGCTAGAGTGAATCTTGTAATTTTTGAATCGGTAATTAAGTCACTATTTTAATCACAACATATTCTACTGAATCACCTTGTTAATCTTTAAATTGGTTAATGATTAAGTGCTGCTAAAATTTAACTTCTGATTTACCTCACGCCATTAATAAATGTGAATTGTTGCTAGACCATAATTGTGTGAGATATTTAATCTGTGACAATGACCCAGCTCCGTGGCTCAAATGCTGCTGCAGTGAGGTGCCATAGTTGTTGTTGAAGATAAAAAGCTGCATGTCTCTAAATTTTTGCTTTAGTTGTCAGGATGCTCTGCCTAGATAGAAAAGTTACCCGCAAAGTTACAGTGTTTTCATATTTCTCCTGGAAAGGCAGCCCAGGCTGTTTCCAGGCAGCAATGCTATGGCCGATGGAGTGGCTATAGGAAACTGGCAGAAACTCTCTGCAAGGATCAAACGGTCCCCAAAGCCTGAATACCATTTCATTACAGGCACTCAGCAAGATGGAAATCAAGAGGAAAGTTTCATCTAAGTCTCATTGTAATTCAGTGATGTGGAACTTAAATGTACCTACAAAACTGACTTTGTACCTTTGCTTTTGCGAGGTCCTTCTTCAATTTACCCAGTTCCCCTTATTTTCTTAACATTTTCCATTTGCTGCCACGTCCTTTTTTCACCCTTTCATTTTCTTCCTGACTCCTGTGCACCTCTCATCACAGTCTCATGGGAACTTAGGTTTCTATTCACATTGAAGAAATATACATCTCAGACTGGTTTTGATGGGATAAATTCTGGATTGATTGAGACCTGTGGAAAACTGCATAAAAGCAAAAGGTTTCTAAAAAAAATAGAGGGAGTGGGTACCAGCTATGATCCTCTGCCCTGTAAGCACAGATTATACCTGCCAGGAGAATTCCCTCATCCTCTTGCACAGAGTTGCCTTTGCTTGTTAAATTGGATCTGAATTCCATCTGATTCTTTGTCTAGAGACTGAATATAACAAAGTCCCTGCAAAGAAGCTGGCAAAGGACAAGGACATTACATGGAAATTTGATGGTGGTATCTGATACAATGGATGAAAAATTGGTTTCTCCATAAACGTGGTGCTGAACTAGAGGGAAAATAATGTTGTCTTTCCCAATTTCAACCTCTTACAGAAAAATTGTTCTCTGTTGCACATTACGGTCCTCTCACCTTCTTCTCTTTAGAGCAAACACAGCTTCCACAGAATGAAGGGGCTCCTTGGGACAGATGAAATATGTTTTGAGTCTCTACAGTGTTAAGCATATATGTCCTTGTGTCTCTTGTCTCTTGCAAGGCATTGCAGAGGAAATGGAGAAACGTCTCTGGTTTTGGAGCCAGCTCCAGGACCAGGCACCCTAAATGGTGGGCACTGCACCACTTAACTGGTAGATGCCTCCTTCTTTTCTGGATCTGGGCCAAATCCTTCATTACAGTTGCTTCTTTAGTACTGGAAAAGTTTCTTCTGAGATTAAAATTTATCACTTGCAAAAGTTCAGCCTTTAAAGAGTGGTGATGTGCATTACTCTAATGCTGTGTGCTTTTTTCACGTTGCAAGAGTAATTCTTGAGTGGCAGGCAGCTGAGTTTTGGCAACCCACCCAGACAATTTCAAAGATGAATCAGGCTCGTGTGCGAAAGGTGAGAGACTGAATTTTCTGTTATCAGTTTTGTAAAGAATACACCTTCACTGTGCCAAAAATTCCCAATTAAAAGCTTAAAATAAAAAATAGATTTTAAATTAAGTGTTAGGCCTGCCCACAGGTCAGTGCTGATGCTTTTTCACAGGCCTGGAGTACTTGCCCTTCACACTCCTCGTGCTGAGGGGCATGGAGGTGGAGGCTTTAAACATGCCTTCGAAAGCGACAACCACCAGCAGCTCTCAGCCAGCAGTATGACCTGGCTGGTAGAGCACATCAGAACCTGCCCTTCATCCAGGGACTGCTTCATGGCAGCAGCCTGTGGAGAGCACTGCAGGGGTCCCCTCCTTCAGGCTGCGGTGGAGCTCCCTTGGGACAAATCAATTCTCCTTTCACTGCTGCAAAGCAACGTGGCCTCAACAGTGATGGCAGCTGGTGGTTCACTCCTGTCCTCTTGAGGGTGAGAAATCAGGGACTAAGTCATCTTGGAAATTCTGGCAAATTCTTGAGCGTCTGGGTGTTTGGATTTGAGGATGGCAGCATAATTTCCTATTGCAGGAGAAAAACAGCCAAGACAAACAGGACCTGTGGGAACCTGTAGGAGCAGCTGTATGCATGAAGGTGTGGTACAACCCTGCAGCCGCTTCAGTCACATAGATTTTGTCTATCTATCTATCTATCTATCTATCTATCTATCTATCTATCTATCTCCTGCTTTGCACATGAGATGGGCACCAAACTGCTCAACGCTGCCAAGGCTGGAGCCATTCTGGACATGCTCCTGGCTCCAGGGAACCTGTGTATTACAAATCCAGGTGTCAACAGACAGACCCATACAAAAAGATGAGACAGGACAAGGAGATTCACACTCTTGGACATAGGTGCTGAGATTCTGCCTAAACTCCCTAAGATACCTCTGGGTTTTATGTGACTGTGGATCTTCATGTAGCAAAGCTTATTACTTTAAGACACGCACAAAGTGAGAGAAAAGAAGCTTCTGCCAGACAGAGAAAGGGCAAGGGACACAGAGGACAAAGGGAGAGGATACAGAACCCATGTGAGGAGATGACGTGCATCTGAGAGACTCCAGTGATCTGAAAAAGCTACAAGCTGTACAAGTGGGACCTGAATATTGCAGAGGACTCCAGCCTAAGCTAAAAGGATGCATTAAAGAAATGTTGGGAGAAGATATTTATAAACTGTATCATGTCCAGACCTCTTACGTTAGCTCAGGTAAAGGGTAAAGGCAAACGTCAAGAGCAGGTCAGGCAAAATTGGTTTTATTCACAAAGCAAGCTTTGTCCGAACATACACCAACTAGAAAATAGTAGGTACATGGTTATTCAGAACATAAATTAAAAACTGCTCTGCTGACTGGCAAGGACTGAGGCCTTTCCAGAAACCAGTACTCCAAATATTCCACACTGCCACATTTGTCAAAGATGCAAAATATTATAATGCAAAGATGAAATAGTTTTCCCAATAAATGCTTTGCCTCTCTCATCATTCTGAATTTGTCTGCAAACCATCGTTTCCATTACAGTTTCCTTCTGCTGTTTGTGAACACAGTTGGGCTTGTAAAGTAAGTATGGCTATACTGCTGCAAAACATTTTTAAAGAACAAAGTTACACTGTTTAAAATCTCTGGCTTATATCTACTGAGGGTTTGTTGAGGGTGTTTTTGCCTATCACTTTGACCAGCCAAACTGAGTCATAGGGGGATTTCAAACCTGGAAATGAAACTGCATGCATAAGACCAAATAGTTTTTGGACCTCCTTCTCCTCATGCTAATTGCCAGATTGCATCACACTATTGCCCACTTCATCTCCACCTTGCTGCCAGTAATGCTAAATACCAGATGTTTAGGGATGACCTACAAGAAGGCCTGTTGTTAAATAGTTATGAGGTGATCTTTCTCCTGGGAAACTTTCCTCCTGGCACTGAAAACAAGTCCTGAAACTTGAGGACTTTACAGTTTCTCAACAGTCTGTTGTTAGCCTTAACTTGTAAAGCCCTACTATTCCGTATAAATACACCATCTAGTTTTGGATCCAACTAAACTCTTGGTTTCAGTGATTTTTAATGGCACGGGAATGTCAGTTCTCACTACTTACAATGCAATAATGTATTTCCTAGTTTCTCTTTTGAAGCTCCTTCTTTCAGGTTCATTGGACTATGCCTTCCTACTTGCCATTTTAACTCCTTGATATTATTCCTATTTTGCGCCTTTTTATTGTGATGCCTACCTCTTAAACAAATAACCCTTATAATCTTTAGTGCCTTCATATGAGATTTTCCTCCAAACTGTCTTTGGCAAGCAGATCTCATGAAGTTTTTCAAGGACAATTTCTACTGGAGTAACTTACTCTTGGGCCATGCAGTGACCACCCAATGGTTTAGCAAGGTGTACCACCACCTCTTGCAGAGGGCTTGTCCCCCAGAACCATGGATCATTTACTGAACCTGCAACATACTTCTGTTCACTAGGACTGGGGGTAGATTGATGGTTTCAGGTTGAATTAATCAAAGCACCAGCATGCCACTTTACACGCCCTCTGGAAAAATAATGTGATTCTTCGTAGGAGAGCAAACCCTGGTACTAAGTAGCTGTCTGCTTTTCTGTATGTTATACGCTATCAGTGACGAGTGCCGCTGTGTTACCAAATACTATCAATAAGCAGTAATGAAAAAAGTAAGAAAAGATCCTTCCTCAAATGAAAGTGTTTTTAAGTGTTATCTCTTGTTTTCTGTTTGTTTGTTGGGCTTTTTTTAAATTTTAAATGACAGAAAGACATTTCTGGAAATACTTTTACCCATTTTCATCATTTTTATTCCCAACAACAATGACATGTTATGCTGATTCTCTGAAGAATAGAAAAAGGCAGGAAAAGGAAGGAATGAGGATAGTTTATCCAGATGCTAGATACAATTTCAGCTTCACAAGCAATAACCCTGTTTAAATTTTTGTAAGACTGGTAATTACACTCTGAACAATCTATTGCTGAATCTAGCATCAATCTTTTCACTTGGCAATAGCCACTATAGAACGTGTCAAGAATGGTTGAATACCATAACCAGAACTTGGGAGATAAAAATCTTCAAATGCATGTTCTCCTTTGACAAATTTCTACATAAAGGCAAACTAACTTTCTCAAAATGATTTTGCTGGTTCCTGTTTCTTCATCCAACCTTTATACAACATGTATTTTGTAAAGAATAAACTGTAGTTTCTTCTTTAATAGCTATCATATACAACACACCCAGAATTTTAGTGCTGAGGTGAAGGAGGACTAGTTGCTCTAATAAAAAGTTTAGAATTTCTGAATTCTTTCTGAACAAATAATTTAAAATGTCTCCCTCAGATGGTATTTCTTGAAGACTTGCACTGCTCTTTGCATTTTCTGCTACTTCTCATGGTCTAATTGCTCCTGAACTTTACAAATTCATCTGTATCTTTCCTTTTCAGGACTCTCTATTTTCCTGCAACATCTTAATTACTCTGCTGGTCTAAACCAGGATTACTGAGGAGCCTGGGAAGGAGTAGGCTTTAGCTGAATCTGAGCGCTTACTACTTGTCAAAATACTCAGTAATCCTTGGTAGGATTACTCTCTGCAGTGTTTCCTTGTTGCTAAATGACAAACAAATAAAATTTGCTCTTTCAGTACAGCATGAAATGTTCTTTTACTTTTAATAGATCTGAGGGAATATGTGACAAAGATATCACAAGGTTAAACCCAGTGACGAAGTAGCTTTTTGAATAATAGAATCATAGAGTCACAGAATGGTTTGGGTTGGAAGGGACCTTTAAAGGTCATCTAGTCCAACCCCTCTGCCATGAGCAGGGATGTCTTCAACTAGATCAGGTTGCTCAGAGCCCCGTCCAACCTGACCTTGAATGTTTCCAGGGATGGGGCATCTGCCACCTCTCTGGGTAACCTCTTCCAGTGTATCACCACCTCATTGTAAAAAATATCTTCCTTATATCTAGTTTCAATCTACCTCCTCTTACGTTAAAGCCATTACCCCTTGCCCTATCACAACAGGCCCTGAGAAGAAGTTTGACCCCATCTTTCTTATGAGCCCCCTTTAAGTACTGGAAGGCTGCAATAAGGTCTCTCTGGAGCCTTCCAAAGGCAAGGGTATGTGAGGTTTGTGGGGTGCGTAATCCTGGACCCCTAAGAGTTTCTAGCGAGAGGACCACAACAGGTCTAGCTGTGACTGGTCTGTTTCGTGGAGATTTTTTTCAGATATTGAAGTAGAAATGTGTCACTGAGGTGGTCAGAAAAAGCTCTCCAACCTCTGCACGCCAGGAATCAGGGTCCACACCAACTCAATGCCAGAAAAAATGTCAGGGAAGGCAGCGAGCATTCATAATAGCTAAAGAGACCTTCTAAAGGCAGCCCAGGATGGATGTTTTGGGTGAAATTTCTGTGTGGCAGACAGTCACTCAAGTTGGGAAGACTGGAGGGTGAAATTATGGATTCACAGCTACCAGTGGGGATTTTGCCATTTGACTACAGTGGAGCCAGAGCTTCAGCAAACAGCTGCTTTTTCTAGGAAAAGCTGAGTCCAGACATAAAGAGGTACCAGTGTGACCACGTCTTATTGAGCTGTAGGGTTATTTCCCCCCACATCAACACCTGCACAACACTCATGACCAGAGATGCTCACTTTCTGGCAACCAGACTTGACCACAAAAGACACACCAAGATTTATGCTTCAAAATGCTTCATAAGATTCAGAAGGGCTTATAAAAGCACCCTTGAAATTTTATCCCAAACAAGTGCTGTGATGAAGCCCTGGTGACTTTGTTTTTATGATAACTTGTAATAGTGATGGATATAATACAAAAATCCAAATACCCACGCTTTTTATAATCACATTCAGAATATCTTCTTGGCTACTTTTATCCCCCAGTATGTTACAAATGCATTTTCAAAGGCATTTTTAGCTGTTTTGATTTAGGGACCTTTACTATTAGTAATTTTGTAGGATTTTGGGCTGAGTTTATATATATTCCTGGATCATTTTACTTTTAGATAAAGTGAAGAACACTATAAGAGGGCATGCTGTACTTGTTCTCCTGGTTCAGGTATTCTTCTGGTGGGGTCTCAGTGCTCACACAGACCTTTTCCCATAGTACTTCGTTAGCATCTGCACCTGTATGTGCAGCATGTACTTCCTGTGGTAATCCTTCACCATGTTTTCCTTTGAGAAATTCCTTAGAGAATTTCTTCCCATGTTTTTTTCCAGGAATGCTCTTCTCAGTCCTCAAGTGATTGATACTTTGATTGTGCTCCGTGTCAGTCACTTCCAGACCTTTTGTTCATTTTCCAGGACCTGCTCCACACTACTTTACTATTCAATTTCTTTCACAACAGCATGTGCCAGATATTAGCACAGTAATAATACGTGAAGGGTGAGTGTCAGGAGGATGGAGCCAGGCTCTTCTCTGTGACATCTAGTGATAGGACAAGGGGCAATGGGTTCAAGCTGGAACATAGGAGGTTCCGCTTGAGTATGAGGAAAAACTTCTTTACAGTGAGGGTGACAGAGCACTGGAACAGGCTGCCCAGAGAGGTTGTGGAGTCTCCTTCTCTGGAGACATTCAAAGCCCGCCTGGATGCGTTCTTGTGTGATCTGATCTAGGTGTTCCTGCTCCGGCAGGGGGATTGGACTAGATGATCTTTCGAGGTCCCTTCCAATCTCTAACATTCTGTGATTCTGTGATTCTGTGATTCTGTGAAATTCTGGGATAACACCCACTTCTTACCAATTTTCCTGCCTCTATTTTTTTACCAATGCGTAAACAAAAATGTTGCAGCTTCTGGCTCTGTTTAAGAGCTCAGATAAAGGAGAATGGACTACACAGCATAGTGAGTACAGTCTCTCAGTGCACATCCATGACATACTCAGTTCATATGCTTTACATAGTTGCACTAAGGCAAGCCACTGATTTTTCCTTGCTGGATTTTAATTATCTCCATTTCCATGTTACTAAGCTTGAGCCAACCTCTCCTACTACAAAGGGGTAAAGCAATATGAATGAACTGCAGCCTCAGTATATCATTTTGCATTGAAAAAAACAACCAACCAAACATTCCTCCTTCCCATCAGCTTCTAAACCATATAAATCCATAGCACTAGTGAAGGATAAGCTTCTGAAATTCTTTGGATAATTCAAACTAGTCCTCTTAAATTTGGATCCAAAGCATCCAAATCTTTATAGAGCACCCAGCAGTGCCTGTGAACGTTTCTGACTACTCCTCATCTGGGTCAGGCTTCCTCCTAACCCCTCAAATAGCCATAGTCTGCTGAAAGACAATAACTCACTCCAGGAACCAACCCACACTCAGAAGCGTCTTTTGTTCCATAACCAAGAGACTGATGGAGGGAAACTATTTTGCTACAAATTCTGGTGACATACTGACAGTGAACAGAGATAAGGTTGAGGTGGTCAGTGCCTTCTGTGCCTCAGTCTTCACCAATAAGGTCTCCCAGGTCTCTGTGTACTGAAAGTGTTCAAGAAGGAAAGCTGCTACCAGCAGTGAGTGCAACCAGGTTGCAACTAGGATTACTTCAGAAAACTTGATCCATACAAGTGCATTGGGAAATTATGGGCTGTACCCAAGGAAACTCACAGCTGGCCAATGTCCTTGCAAGGTTGTCATCTATAAACTTTGGAAGGCTGCAGAGATCACCAGAAGTTATCAACCGAGGAAGAGCAGATATTGCACGCATTTTCAAAAATGGCAAAGGTCACTGCAAGGAACTACAGGCAGATCAGCTCCCCTTCGGAAAATCATGGAGTCCTCTGGGAACATGTCTGTGTGTGCACATGAAGAAAAGGTGGTGACTGGGAACGAGCAGCATGGATTTACCTAGGGCAAATCATGCCTGACTAACCTGATGGCCATCTATGATAAAATAACTGGGCTTGTGGACACGGGGAGAGCAACAGATGCCATTTACCATGACTTCAGAAAGGCTTTCAACACCATCTCCCACAATATTCTTGTATCCATGTAGATACAAGACGGATGGACAACTATAAAGGAAACTAAGTGGTTGGGTAGTGGTGGGGCTCAGAGGGTAGTAGCTGATGGGTTGCACTCTACCGGGGTACCTGTGACAAGCAGGGTACCACAAGATCCTGGAACATAACCTGTTTAACATCTTTGCCAACGGCTTGAAGGAGCCAACAGAGTGCCCTTTGGTCAGGTTTGCACCTGACAGCCAACTAGGAGACCAGTAGATATGGTCAAAAGAAGGACTGACATTCAGAGAGACCCAAACACAATGGAGAAATCAGTTAAGACGAATCCTATCAAATTCAACACGGACAAATACAAAGGAAGAAAACTTTGCAGTGGTACAAGTCGAGGACTGACTGGCTGAGGAGCAGCCCAGTGGGAAAGGCCCTGAATTCCTGGCGTACAGCAAGCAGCACATGAGCCAGTGGCAGCAGAGAAGGCCAACAGCATCCTGGGCTGAGTTACCAGAAGCACAGACAGTAAAAAAGTGATTACCTCCCTCAACTCAGCACTTATGAGGCCACATCTGGAATACAACGCTCAGTTTGAGGCTTCCCAAAACAAAAATGGCATAGACAAACCGGAGTTCAGCAGAGTCCGCCATCGAGATGGCCAGGGCTGGAGCACGTGCTCTGCGAGGAAAAGCTGAGGACCTGAGGCCTGTTCAGCCTGGAGAAGAGACAGCATTGTGGGACCTGATAGCAGCCCCCCAGTACCTGTGAGGAGGTCATCGAGGAGACAGAGCCAGGCTCTGCACAGTGGGGCACTGTGGAAGGACAAGAAACATCGGGCACAAACTGAACCATTAGAGGTTCAGACTGGGTATAAAGAGAAACTTTTTCCCCATGAGGATGCCAAGCAGTAGGGCAGGCTGCCCAAGGAGGTCACACAGTCTGTGGGAAGTTTTCAAGACCTGACTGGATAAAGTCCTGAGCAACCTCATCTGACCCCACAGCTGATTGTAATTGGAGCGGAAGGTTGGACAAGAGACCTCCTGAGGTCCCTTCTAGCTTAAACGATCCTATGATCCATCCTCTTGGATGAGTTGCTACTGAACATAGTGTCTCTGCATCTGAAAATATGAATCCTTATTATGTGATTGGAAAGATTCAAACATGGGTGGTTTGGATGGAGCAGGAAGGTGGCAACAAGGGGACGTGCGTTAGGGCCCCCTTTGCCAGGGCTGCTGGGTGCTTCCAGCGCATGGAAACACAGGACACTTTGCACTGGAGACAGAGCCAGAAAAGTGAGTGAAAAGTTTACACCAGCTACAGATTGTTCGTCCCCAGCCTTCCCTTCTCAGCGTAGGAATAAGCCCTGACAAGGTCACCCAGGGTTCACTGAGTCAGTGAATTGGCTTAGATGGTTGCCAGTGTGGATCTAAGAATATCTGCCCTGAATTTTTTTTAGCACTCCAAATACTACAAACACTCAGCCCAATTGCTTTCCAAAGGGATTATTTTTCTCCACTGAAAGGCAGCCAGCTCCAAAAAGCTGCTTGAACTCAGTTATGGCCTGAGCCAAGTTGATTTTTAACATTAAATAATATTTCTAAATTGCTTTGGGGCCCAGGGATGATGGTTGTTATGAATTTGCAAAGAAGGATTTAACTCTGCAAAGACCCAAGTCACACAAGCAGTTCTTACTCAGTGATATCTCCCCTAAATTTCAATGGGACCAGGGATTTTTTCTGTGAATGGGAAGTATCAGATTACCAGCCTGCCAACACCAAACATTTCAAAACATGAGTAAGTCCCATGAAAAATAATAATGTCAACTTGAAAACTGTGAGATTTGAAAGACTCTTTTAATATATTAATTGTCTACTGATAACTGCACTTTTTAGGTTTACTTTTTAAGCACCACCCTGAAAATAAAAATGACAAAATCTTCATTTCCTAAAAACTGAAAGTTGGCTTTCTAATGAAAAGGAGCCTCAGGACAAACATGACAACAACTTAAGTGTTGGTATCACAGACAGTCTTTTGCTCAGGATAAAGGCCCATCTTCCCACGGAGAGCAAGGAAAGATCTTTGAGAGACCAGCTGATCTCTGCCAGATCCAAGTTAAGCTCAATGACACTTAAAACCATTCCCCACATGCAGATATCCTTGACTTGTTCTCAGGATTATCCAATGATGGGGATACTACAATCTTCCTCAGCAAACTGTTCCAGAGCGTCAGTATTTTAAATAAACCCTAATTCTCCATGTCTTTCCATTTAAGCATATTGCTTCTTATCCAGCTCACAGAAGCAACAGAAAAGGGGACAGGAGAATTCTGGTGTGAGGTGACACATGGCTTCCATCAGCCATCTCTCCTCTGGACTAAACAGCCAGCGTTCTCTCAGGCTTTCCTATCACACTACATTTTCTAAATCTCTGATTAGTTTTATTGTTTGCCTTTGTTGCTCTCCAGCATAATCCACTTTTTTCTGGAAGTGCAGTGCCCAAATCTGGACTGGTTACTCCAGCTAAATTTTCACTAGTTCTCAGACGAACATTTCTTTCATTATTTATTTAATGTCATGTATAAATCGCAGCTCTGAATCCCACAATGCTGGTTGCTGTTTTATGGAGAAGATGATATGGCTGACTTGTGTTCTGCTTGGCATCCACTGCATCTCTTACATAATTTTCTGTTGTCCAGAGGACTTCACTGCTGTGTTTTGGACTATTTGTGTAATGAAGTCACAGATAAGCAGGATCCCACCTATGCTCAGTGCTTTGCAAGAGCTGCTGCTGCTCTGTACAGCAATGCTATGGAGCTTGAAAGATACGCAGGCGCGTTACTGTGGTTGTGTAACTGGAGTAGCGAGGAACATGCAAGGACAGCTGATGGGCAGCTAGATCATGTACTGACAAGCTGGATGTGTGCAGCTTAGGAACAGACTGGCAGAGGTTTACACAGACACACAGAGCACCGTATGGAGGGACATGCACCTGGGGAACGTTCAAACATGAAGACAAACTGGAGGAGCCGAACAGATAGTGTGACTGCTGGTAGGAGACTATATGCATTGTGTACAGATAACAAAGTTACCCAGTTAAAAAGTGCAGGAGAGAAATGCACAATATGACATGCATGGCACTCACTAGACGTACAGGAAGGGAAGCTATGCTTGGTGTTGGTTTTGTTTCGCAGTGCTGAACATTTGGGCTCTGCGTGTTCTGGTCAGTCTCCTGTAGAGTCAAGCCCACCACTTGCCACGCTGTCTGGATACAGAAAGCCAAGTGATGGGCCCAGTGCCAAGTCATTTTTTTTTCTGAGCAGACAGGCCTGCTACCTGGAAGAACCAAAGTAGGAGAAGGCACCTGCACCTGGAGGGTGAGCAACGTGCGGTGCAGCGCTTGCCACACAGACAACGGTGAGTGCTAGAGCCAGTGCTGACGGGAGAGGGAGGCTGGGGAAAAAGTAACTGAAATTTGCTGAGTTGCATGCTGCATATTTCAGATTTTTTTCCCAATCTGGAAGACAATTTTGAATCCTAAACCTGTCCTCCAGCTCCTTTTAGTCTTTGTCACATGTAGATTTAATAAGCACCCTCCTTTGTCTCCTACTGATACGACTGAGGTAAGCCCTGGGCAGTTTTAGGCTCAGGACAGAGCCTTACGGAGCTCCTTGTTGGAAATTAAACCCTGGACTTGATGCTGTGAACAAGGTTATGGAAAGCCAGGGCTCACCTGTCCTATCACAGTTTCACCTAGACGAGACTTCCTTCTCCAGCTTGCTTTTGAGATCCCCATACAAGGCGGCACTGAAAGCCTTACGTGATGTCACTTGCCTTCCCTCTGCCCACAAAGTCTCCTGCCTTTGTTCTAGGAAGGAATTACTTTGTTTTGACATGGTTTGTTCTAGACAAATTGACGTTGGTCCTTTCCTGTCACAGTATTACCCCTCTGTAATCCATTCCAAACACATGAAAGAGCTTCATAAATACATAAATGAATTAACCAAATATTCCTAACTAATCTTTAATGCAGTCTACTGACAGTTCATGACAATATTTACGCAGAGGCACATTATTGTGTTTTGCTGATCCTTTCCACGTAAATGCTTAACATAGCTGCTCCCAGCACAAATTAAATACGATAATTCCCTGCAAATGAAGTAAAAAGCTGAGACTTAATTTGTGAGGCCAGTCACTGACAGAAAATCCTGGAGCAGTCTTTTCCAAAGGCTGAGGAGGCTTTGGCTCCAAAAATTACAACTCTGATTTTGCCTCCAAACTCTTTTGAATATTTATTCAAGTGTTGAAAATATCTTAAATAATAACATCATGTAGTACATTATGCAGCAAGGTCCATAAATCTTTTTAGTGAACTTCAAGTTTCATGAGCTGATTTGGAAAGTACACAGGAAATACTTAATTAATTCATTAATTTATTTATAAAATATTAAAAAGGGTCATAGGCAGTTTATGGGCATGTAATAAAGAGAGAAATAAGTGTTAAACTGTATTTATCAAATCAATCTAATCTTCAAAGAGAGGGCTTAATTAGCATTTCTACAAAGTCTCCTGCCCTCTCTGCCATCATATTGTAAATGTTACGCTTTTCAATGAGGCTAGGATAAGATGCAGTACTCTTTCTTGAACATCTGTACTACAGCAATAATTCATAGTTTAGATGCCAGGAGGCTGGGACCTTGATTAATATAACAACATATTTTATGATATCCCTGGCACTAGGAGAGGTCATGATTTATACTGAAAAGTGAAGTCAGAATTATTATTCAGAGCACAAGGTTTGAAGATAAATTATACACTCCCCTACAGGCTTCTCGCAATAGTTATTGATTGTATTTTATTAAGGAGTGGCGTAACTTGACCTTAAGAAATACTGCGTACATTCAAGATGCAATTTATTAGGTGGTTTATGTATCAAAGAAAAAAATCTCAGCTCTCAGAAACCACCATCCAGACACACACTGTCCCTTGGATGTTCCTTGTGTGGGACCAGGAAAATACCTGCCCCAAGAGCCGAAGAGATTTAATCCGATTTCCCCAAGGATGCTGCAGGAGCAGGAGGATCTGTCCTCCAGCCCTCCACGTGGTCACCATGTGCCCATAGGAAGGGGAAAGTCTCCCAAAAGACTTCTGCCATGGATAGGGACTTTCAAACCAAAATAAACACCAGGCTTCTCTCCAACATTCAAATCCTTATTATCTTAAACACAGGAAGTATTTTTGTCTCACATAATAACACAAATTATAAAGATGCAGACTTTTTAGCAAAAGCAACTAAACAGTGCTATGCCTCTGACAAAAAGCTGTGGAGTCAATGAAAACCAACACTGAGTATCATAAATTATTGTTTATTGCTACACAAATAAACAACTGTCTTTGAAAACAGACCTGCTTGTATGGTTAAAGTTTAAAACAGTGTTTATGGTAGCAATCTAAGCTCTTAAAACATACGCTTTAAAAATAAAAAGGTCGATTGTAATATCCCTAAGCTGCATTTCATCAGAATAGACTTACATCATTCCAATTACTTAATGCGGCTTGTAATTCATCAGCCCAGATAAGTCAGGCTTGTCAACCACAGATCAGCTATGTGTAACTGTTAAATTATGTAGACTTCATGTATGTTATGAACTCTTTGCATATCAAATGGCTGCCTTTAAAATTAATAAGTGGTTTCCTATATGCAAAAAGCATACTGATCCCATTATCTGAATTTTTTCCTTAAAGTCCAATGTATTTTTGCACAGCCTGGGAATATGAGTGATCAAAACAGGGCTTGGAGTAAATGTTGTAAATTAGGAATAAAGAAAGAAAAAAGAAGGATGAACCTGTTGCAGCACATGAAGCCACATGTGAAAAGGTCATTCCCGCATGCAGTGAACATCCAGAACTCCCAGTGAAGTCAGAAGTGGTGAGATATCAGAGTCATCCCCTTGGCCACTGCAGGTAGTCACAGACACCTTGCAGCATTATACTTCTCCTAGAATTTTGGTAACATAAATATTACTATTTAGAACTTGAATAGTATTTTCATGTTTGCATTTCTCTAGAGGCACTACTTAATTAATCTACCCACCAGACCAGATGAGCAGTATTAGCTTTGTTAATCCAGACATAACTATCAGAAACAGTCCATTAACATTATACGAGAGGTGAGGGCACAATGGTAATTCTCATCGGGATCCAGGTGATCCACAGTGCTCTCAAGAACATGTGAGGGTGTCAGACTGACAGAGGGCAACTTTGGAGACTCAGGTCTCAGGGGTGACTGCGACTCTGCTGTCAACGAGAGATTGTCATGATGCCCTTGGCATCAGTCAATGGATGCTTGCATTCAAGATAGCCATGAGGTGGGCATGAGGGTGGGAGCCAGGCGTGTGTCTCCTGTAAGAAATGTGATAATCTCTGTGTGGATCACCCCTTTGCCAACAGGGCAGTGTCACTGTACGTTGCCTGTATTAGAGAAAGGATTTCTAAGTGCTGTAACAAGTGACTATGAAATTAAGCCTACACGAGAATTAGTTTGCCCTTTTTAATTTTGATCAGTGGCTTAAAAAGACATTATTTGCTAGTATCTTGGGAACAGAAAGGGTATATTTTTGGTGGAAAAACTTCAGGAGTACGGTGGTCAATAACACTATTGCTCACTTATATACAGATATATACTTAAATGCCACCAACAATGATCTCCGCCTTTGTTCCACAACCCTACACGTTAAAAGGAAAATTCATTCTTTTTTTTGTGGATATACAAATAATTTTTGGAGACAGAAAAAGTAACCATCCCTTCTGTGAAGGAAGACAGAAGAAGTTGGTCTATGCCTCTGTTCAGCAGTGTTCTCCATCTAA
Organism: Pterocles gutturalis; assembly: GCF_000699245.1. Lineage (NCBI taxonomy): Eukaryota > Metazoa > Chordata > Aves > Pterocliformes > Pteroclidae > Pterocles > Pterocles gutturalis. Next base: position 19,576 of record NW_010100367.1, read on the forward strand.
CTTAGCAGGAGAGTTGAATGGTAAAAGGAATAAAGTGTCACAGAATAATTTAGGTTGGGATGGACATCTGGAGGACATCTGTGCCAATCATCTACTCAAAGCCGGACCCCTCTGAAGCTTAATTAAACTGCTCAGCGCCTTGAACATCCAATTCCTATACATCTCCAAGGATGGAGACTCCACAAGCTTTCTGGGTGCCTGCTCCAATGCCTGACCACTCTGACTGTCAAGAACTATTTCCTTATATCCTCTTGAATTTCCCCTTGTTGCACATTGTGTCCACCGTTGTTTATAATTTTTCTGTGAGCCTCAGAAAAATCTGGCCCTGCCTTCTCTACAACCCCCCTGAAGGTAGCTGAAGACAGGAATTACAACCCCCCTTAGCCTTTTCTTCTCCAGTCTAACAAACCCAGCTCCCTCACAGGCCACGTGCTCCAGCCCCCTAACCACCTTGCCAGCCCTTCACTGGACTTACTCCTGTGTGTCAACTCCAGCATATCTCTCTTGCCCTGGGGAGCTCCACCTTAGACACTGAGTAACAAATGAGGCCTCATTAATGCTGAGTAGACAGTGATAATGAGGTCCCTTTGCTCTTATTAACATAGCCCAAGAACCCAGGTGGCCTTCATCACCACAAGGCCACTGCGATGATTCACAAACAGGAGACAGCAGACCACTAGTATGGCTGGGCTACACCTGAACCTGTGGTCCATGGACAAGCTCTCCTGTGGTCGTTGCCAATGTGGCAGCATGGAACTGACTCTCCCAAACACGACTAACACAGTTCACCAGACTAGCTGTCATTGCCTGATGTGACCTGTACAATTTGGGAACCTGAAGGCTACTACAGGGGCTCAAGCTCTTGCAGAACTGCTGTGCAGTGTCACATCCCTCTCTCCACACCTGCCCAGCTTAGGTGCTCAGGTGGAGCAGTGGCAAGGGCATTGTACGCAGGAGAGTGCTGCTGGTTCAGCTCTCTTGTTACTACTCACACGGCTTGGAGTCCACTTTTTTTGGTCTGAAAACCTGATTGCCTTGCACAAAGCAACCACCAAAGTTGTTGGGAAATTCAAGTCAAAGACAGCTTAGCTTTATAAGATCTATAAAGACATATGCCTATAAATTTCTCCCTATGACATATGAGTTACTAAACAAGATATGAACCTCCATTATCACCTTTTTCTCCAAATTGTGCATCCTCTTTTCCTTCTGCAAGTCATTATGCATATAGGTTTTTTTCCAGGTTTCATGCTATAGTGTTTCAATACCAGACTTCACTGAGGAAGAGAACAAAATTCCATTTGGTATTATGAAATACAATAGAATAAATAATTTCTGTTGTAATAACGAGTTCTTACCAAAGTTTCCTTTATGCATAAAATGTATTACAGAAATTTAGGAAACACTTAATTTGATTAACAGTCTTCTACATTAATCCTTTGCTCAGTCACTCTTGAGAGCTGCATTAATTTAACAGAAGCTTTGCCAGGCTGCCTGCCTGGACACGGATCAATATCCCAAAAGGCAACCACGCATAAACTTTGATTTGTGACTTTATGATCAAGTAAGAAAGTCCATCCAATATGAATACTAATTGAAACACCCAAACCATTATGCCTACTTTTCTAGATTACGATATTTAAAACTGAGCTATCAACAGAAGCTGCAACCTCGTATTACACAATATTGCTTCTGACTACGAATATGTTCAAAGTATTTTAAGATTTGGACACTGTCACAAGTTTTAGGCAACACAGATCCACTCAGTCCTGGAGGCCGTTCTGGATCTTCTAGCATGCCAAGCAATATTACACAGCCATACTCCTTTGCAAAAAATACATCTCCAAAGCCAGCACTACTCTCCACATGAACGGGGAAGGAAGTGGGGATATGATCCTGCCTCTCCCAGGTTCCCTAACCCCAAGAAGCAGGGGCAGAGCTGCAACCACATAAGGACAAATCTAATGACCTTTTGTGTTTCTTAGTGAATCAATCAGCTGCTGGGCAGTCAAACAGTGATTTTCCTTCCTCAAAAACCAACCTTTTAAGCATAAACAAACACAAACGTACATTTACATCGCCAAAGCGACATTACTGGGGCTGCAGCGTCCGTAATTGCTAAGTTTAACCCTGCAAGCTCGCCATAAAAGAGTACAAACCAACACTGCTAGGTTAAGCACATAGTTAGGAAAGAAAAAATAGATGGTGGCTATAAAAACAGAAGGGAAAATGAAGGAAGAAATTAAAGAAGACCTGATGTTTGCAGAAGAGTGTTTAGCTCCTTTATGGAAAAAGGCCTTGGAGAATATTTGCAAAACAAAGATTAGCGTTACTGCCACTGTGCTTGGGATTTCATTATTCAAGGTGACCTCTCTATAACTAACACCTATTTAGTATTAAACTGCATTTCTTTGATGTGGTTAGTGGCTGGTATAGGAATAGCTATTACTATTGAAATTTTCTGTTTGGGGTTGTAAAACCTGGAAGGGGAGGGAATAAGGCGCAGGAGCATGGAAATGTTGTGTTTGAATTCAAGTCTTGGAGACTCCTACTGAAGAGTCTTCCTGTTTTCTGTTATGCTGTCACACAGATGTGAACTTAAGATGAAGCACAATGGAGATTTTAACATATTACTTCGAAATGCAAATATTAAAATTAACTAGTTTGTTGAAAGATTACGTTCACACTACGAACGGTTGGTCCCACTGCACTTCTGGACAGCACAAGTAGATTCAGTATCACATCCAGAACCGCAAGGAAGGTCTAAGGACAACTTCATCGGTTGCTTTCTTATCTCTTGGGACTCTTCCATGTTTAAACTATTTAGACAACTTAACTGCAGGCCTGTTTAAATTAGTTTACTCAAACTGATGAAAATCCTCATGTAAGGTTATGTTACCTTGGTTCCCATCAGTTTATTTAACATGTGAAGCAACTAGCGACGTTAATTAGGTGCAGCTTAGGCTTTCAACCATGCTATAGTTTTCTGTGCAACCAGAATGGCTTTTTTCTGTTTCTCTCCTCCATCCTTCCTTTGTGTTTTTGACTACCTGGCAGTGGTTCTGTATTTTTTTTCTTCCCACGGCCATCTTTGGATTCAAAACTTCCATTCCATTTTTCATCATTCTTTCAGTTGCCCACGCAAGGTTTTATTTTCCCTTTTGACTGTTTTGCTCTGCTCTGAGCGCCTTCTCTCTAACTGACCAACCTCAGTCTTCCTCAGTTTTCTTTCATTGCTTCCTCAAGGTGAATTTTGCCTTCATGTTATATTTCTTTGTCCCATCTCCATACATTCTCCACCTTGGCTTACTGAGGGTAGCCAATTGACAGTTAATCCATGCCTTGTGTCTCAATCAGCTGTCTCATTTGCTTCAAATTGACCACCAGGTCAGCAGATCAGCTCCTGTATTCTGGCAGACAGCACGGGATGGATAGCTAGGGAGGAAAGTAGTCAATAAACTGAGCTTCATGGGCCAAGGTTCTACTTACAGAGATGAGAAAGATATTCATAATAGAGGAGAGGGAGAACAGGGTGTGTGGCAGGATTTGCAAGCCAGAGGACCTCTATGATCAGCTTTCTTATGATGTGTTCCAGAGAAATTAAACTTGAGTGTTTGTAAAGCTCTTTAATCACTTGATTCCACATTTCAGTCAACTGTCTATTTTAACTGTTCTATTTCTAGCTCTTTGAGAACGTACAACTTTTAAATGTGGAATAGAATATTTGATCCATTAATTTTTATTAGTAGATTTGGCTGAACGTTGATAAGCCCACGAATAAAACTAGAGTAAAGACAGGTTGTCCCCTGTAGATATGGTGGATAGCACGGAAATTTCAGACAGTTTGCTTCCTGAATCTTATCACCAAACACTACATCCTTCTCACAGCGCTCTCTAAAACAACTTGACCCTCCATGGCTAAGAGTCAGAATCTCCTCTCCACTTTCTGCAAGGGAAGAATTCCTGGGATCTGCTGGAAAACAGCATCATTATATCTTGGTGTTTTGTATCGCAGGAGGTGATCGCTCTACACAGCATCCTGTGGCAACCTGCAGTGAAGACCACACAAACAGCTAGCAGAAGTGAATCCCACCTCTCCTGTCTGCAACTTAGGCCAACAAGAAAGAAACATCAGTGTCAGCATGCGGGACTGCGGTGTGCTTGTACATGACTATGCTTCATTTTAAAACCACCACACCACAGTTTCACAATTCCCTTCTTTAAATCCAGCTTGTACCAAAACAGCAAAGGTGCTCCTCTTTGGATGGAGGTGTCCTTCAGACCAATCTAGCTGCTGCTGCTGGGGACCAGTTCCCCAGTGGTACCTGTAACCGAGCACCTGGTCATGCTGAGAGGGACTGGAAAGCGCTAAAGAAAGTCTCCTGCTTGTAGATTTCTGGAACTTTATAAATGGGAGACAATCTGACAAAGACCCAAAAGCAATCCTGAAGTAAAGTGACTCTGTTCAAATCCACACAATGTCCTGGTAGCATGCAAGAGAGCGGCTGTGGGAGTGAAAGCCACTTGCAGTGAGCAGAGGAAGCCCACTGGTGTTAGTGGTCACTCGGGCTTCACTCCCCAGTTCTCTTAGCTCTGTCATTGTGGCTTCCTTTTTTTACATTGTATGAGACCCCCAAACAAAGCGAAGATTCCGCGAGGAACTAAAGCTAACATGTAGAAAGTTTCCCCCAGGGGCAGACAGACTAAGGTTTGGGCTGGGAGAGCCTTAATTAACCCTGAAGGCAACACTTTGCACAGAAGCAGAGGAATAGATGCTGAGTAACTGATCCAGGCCATCTGATATTCAGTATGGAGAATACCATGGCATCAATCACATCTTCAGTGTGGTAATAAACCACAAAAGCCTGTTGGCATGTTGGACTGGATATTTAAACTCTGAAAAAACTCCATTCCTTCTTTTATGATCTAATACACACCTGAGACAGGAGAGGAAGGATACCTGGGATCATTATCCCAGTATAAATCCGTTGGAAGACACCAAAGTACTATAAGCTTCTAAATATAAATGAAACAGAACATGGAAAGTTGTCTGAGATTTCCATCCGCTGGGATGGGAGCTAGGGCTGTGGGCAAGCATCCAAATGAGAGTGCAATGCTGCAGGAGCAATGCAGCACCCCAGCAGGTAAGCAGGACTCTTCTCAGATCTTGGGGCTGATCAAGCACTAACTACAGAATAAAGATATTTTAAAAGAATATTTTCCATGGGGTAGCCTGGATTGACAGTAATGAGTATTTTCAGAAAGCAGCTTATTGAAACCACTTACATATGTTTAGGTTTGGAAATCAACTACGGAGCCTGCACATTGTGAAATACAATGGATGTTTGTACCAACTGTAATTGTCTATTTATTTGCATGCCACTGAGTATCATCAGACACTCACACAGCCAGCTTGCACTCATACAGTGCAAGGCTGGGAAGGCAATAATACAATGTCAAAACCAAGTCAAACCATGTCGGCATAAACGATACACTGCAAACCAAAATAAATTGAACGTGAAGTCTTAAACCAGCAGGGAGGGCAAGCTTGCAGATTTCACAAAATCAAGGAGCTTTGGGATATTTCTAATTACTACAAGAAATTACATGTTAAGAACATGTTTGCTCAGCCATGCTTCAGCTCATTCTCAGAAGGTGTGTATGGTAAGCAGTCACGGTGATCAACGCAAATACAAAACCGCTGCCAACTCCCGTTTTGGTCATGCCAAATGGGTCATTGCCATGTAGGAAGAGACAAATGCCACTGCAAATAATACCTCTGTAACTGGATTAGCAGGTTATTTAGGAGCTTCCTCAGAGATTTCACAGCTAGGGTTGGTCCTGCTCACTGATTGACAAGGCTCAGAGAGAGAGGAGCAAGTAACCCAGCAGCAGATCTGACATCCAACCCGCTATGCTCCTGCTCATCCACCTATGGCGGATGACTATGGTGTTACTCCTGCGGTGTTACTCCTTACACAGCACCCGCTTCAACTGACAAGTCTCCCTCTCCACAGCCACTGAAGTTGGAGTTATCAAGTTTTTCTTCCAAGCTGTGCTGCAGACAGGCTGGGGCACCTTCTCTTTAAAATAAATACACCTGTCACTGCCTCTGTCTTGCAGGG